>NC_073393.1:26787006-27039506 GCF_028641065.1 Leucoraja erinaceus | reverse complement strand
GGTTTTGCTGATGTATGACTTTGATATTGGAATACAGAGTACATTTTCAAAGTGTTGCCGATGGCACTAAAATTGGGGAATGCGGCAAACGGTGAGGACAATAATAATTGTTAGGAAGAGGCAAGAGGTTGCAAAATGGGGAAACTGTTCTAATGAGTGTGTGGGAGCAGAGGCACCTGGGTACAATGGATGAGGAGGTGGGTTGTTAGTTCCAGATAGAATGGATATAAAGTTGCTTGAGAGGGTGCAGCATGTTTCCAGAGATTAAGGATTTTAGTTACAAGGTTCGAATGGAAGCATTGTTCTCCTTAGAACAAAGGAGGCTGAAGCGAGGATTGATATGAACATACAGTATTATGACAGGTTTTGATAAGTTAGGCAAAGAAACACTGTTTCAATTATCCGATGATACAAGTAATAGGGGACATAGATTTAAGACAAAAGTGAGCTTGCTATCTATGAAGGTTGAGGAAGTATCTTAAGACATGCTATCTTAAAAGCTTGCTATCTATGAAGGTTGAGGAAGTACATACAATCAATGATTTCAAAAGAAAAAATAGGCTGGCACAGGAGGGCCATAAAGCTGTAGGGTAATGGGGATAAAGAAATGTAATGAGGCCGATTATGTTGTTCACAGACTCAATATGTCAATTTTGTGTCAAACTTATTTTCCAATTCTATCGCATACTCGCTCAGCATATCTCCATCCTAGAATCTTCTGAGATGCCTGAACGTCTTCTGTCTGACTTCTTCCACAGCCCAGTTTTTCATCGCTCCATCCTTGGTGTCCCATCATCTTGTCTTTGCTTTCCTCCTTTCAGGAAATCCTTAACATCTTCCAACCCCCCCTACTCTCCGACCAAACATTAGGCTGTCGGTCCTAATGTCTCACAGCATTACTTCAATTTGACAATGCAAATGGTGAGCGTTAGAGGAATGCTTGAATAGAAGATTGTCTTATATTTCCTTGTGACTATTCTGCCATTGAATGCATTTCTAGCTGGCCTTTCTCTTATATTCTGACCCTGTCTGAAATGCTAAGATTACATTTTTGTTGCCTGTTTCCCAGCTGGACATTATGACTTTCTTCATCTACCACTTAATAATTGGAAAACCTCAATCAAACTGTCCCCTATTTAAATTATAGAGAATACAACCCTCGTTTGAATAATTTCAATGTGACTTAACCCTGGAGAGCAAGGGTTCTCGTAAATCTGAAATCTTGAAGGTCATTAGATTCTTCCTGATATGTGATGCAAAGAATTGAAAACAATATTCTAACTATAATTTTTTGCATTGCAGCAGAAACATTTCTTGCTCCATTATTGTTGTTCACTTGATATAATGACTTGTTTCCTTTTATTTTTTTGTTCGTATTGGGTATCTGCATACGGTCGATGTATCAGCAACTCCCATCTCATTGCAATTTATAGACCTACACCGTTCTACCTTTGCACCATTTAGAAGGAATTCTGTTTTATTCTTTATGATACAAAGTAGATGATTTTGCATGTGTATATTGAGATGCATTTGCCACAGTTTCTCCCGTCAGACTTTAACAACCCTTTTTTTTCGGTTTAAAGACTCATTCTCCACCTATCTGGTGTCATTGGCACACGTAAATATGTAACTCTGTCTCTTTTCATCTGATAAATAAATACAGTAAAGAGTTGAGCTCACACATCGGGCCCTGTGGAATAACACTAGTCATATTCTGGTAGTGTAAGTACCTAAGCGACTCTCTGTCCCTAGTCTCTCAGCCCGAGTGAGTCAATAATTTTCTCTTGATTCCATGAGCATCAACTTCGGCTAAGTCTCTTAATGAATTTTATCAAGTACCTTCAGAAAGTCCATTTTTAAATACAATCCATAGACACCCATGCACCACCTTCACGCATTTATAGTAAAATTTCAACTAGACTTGTCATCTGTGACCAAGCTTGATTAGAATTTTGAATCTTTACGCCACATAATTTGTGCTGCATATGTATCACATTTTTATCTTCATTTTATAAAGTTGTAATATGGCAGTTGAGGAGATTTTTTTTGAAGAAGGGGGTCAGGAGTTAAAGTCCCTTGGGAGTTGAATATTTTAATATAATTTGTGAACATCCCAGTGAACAGCTATGAAAATCATCCTGAGTGATTGTAATGTACTTCTAAACATTCTGAACACGCATATGTACACATTCAGATTTCTGGCTGAATCTCTCTAGTGTCTTATAACTTGAACCATGATTAATTTTACAGAATATCAGCCTCTCAAGGCGAAAATTCTATATAAAAAATCATTGTGCAGTTGGGAAGTGGTGGATTTCACAATTTATTCACCATACATGTTTCCAAGTAATTACATCTCCTTAAAGGTAATTGGCCTCTCTTTGCCATATTAGGCTGATTTTCAGTTCCCAGCTTTTAAAAAAAAATGATGCGCTTAAAAAAAAAAGAATATAGGTGTCTGAAGAAGTGTCTTGACCCGAAGCGTCACCTATTCCTTTTCTCCAGAGATGCTGCCTGACCCGCTGAGTTGCTCCAGCTTTTTGTGTCTATTATACCTGTTTTATACGTGGTTTATTTTAAATCCTAGTCTTATGAATCAGGGACACTGCCCATTGCATATCTGTGTTTCATTTATTAATTTTCAGCTTTTCTTTGATTGTTCCTTGCAGCGTTGTGTGTTGTTGTAGTAGGAGTTAGGAGTTAGCTGGGAGTTAATTTGGAGTCACATGCTCCTGGATACAGTAAAATGCTTTGTTTTCCATGCAATCCAGCAAAATTACATTATACATAAGCACAATCATGCATAAGTGAAAGAGTGAAATTGTGTTAATTTAAAAAGTTAGACATCTCCTCGAAAACCCGACATGCTAATGGTGAAACTTTTACATATTCCAGTAGAGATTTACTTCGTGACCTCAAAAATGGCCTAATCTGAAAGTTTGATTTATTATCTCCAGAGTTTTTTACTAAAATTCTTCACCAATGTGTTTTGAAGTTAACGAGCTGAAGCAAGCTAATGACGTCACAATGACTCTGCTCCTCGCGGCCAGCTGCGCAGGGTTTTCAACGCGCTGCCTGCTGGCCACTGGCACCCCCCTCCCCGCGTAACCCGCATTCAGCCGGCCGTCCGCAGCGCCCCCCCCAGGGCTCTGGATTGAAGCCGCAAATCACGCAGGAATTTGGTTGGGCTTCCGAGGGACTAAGATGTCCCGTGAGGTCCCACTAGGTCCAGAAAGGTGCCGAGGCCCACCGCCCGTTCGCAGTCGGCCCTGTACACACCGCCCACTCGCCGAGTTCAAGTCTGCCCTCTCCCTCCCTCTCCCCCTCCCCCTCCCCCTCCCCCTCCCTTCTCCTCCCCCCCCTCTCCCCCCCCCACCCCACCACCTTTTCCTCTTCCCCCCTCATCCCCACCCCCCCCCTCTCCCCCCCCCCCCTCCCCCCTCCCTCCCCCTCTCCCTCTCCTCCCCCCCTCTCTCCCTCCCCCCCTCCCCCCTCCCCCCCCCCCCCCTCCTCCCACTCTCTTTCTCTGCCCAACTCTCTCTGCCCCTCTGTCTCTATCACTGCCCCTCTGTCTCTGCTCCACTCTCTCTGCCCTCCCTCACTAGACGCACATTCGTGTTCAGGGCTGTGCGTCAGTGGATAGGGCATCTGACACCTAGAGCAGCGGATGCAATAGATGAGGTTGTAGGAGGTGCAGATTAACCTCTGCCGCACCTGGAAAGACTGCTTGGGTCCTTGGAGGGGGGAGGTAAGTAAGTAAGTAGTAAGTAAGTTTTATTTATATAGCACATTTAAAGTCAACTCGCATTGACACCAAAGTGCTTTACATAAAATAGATAATAAGTTTCCATACAAACCATAGAAAAAGGTTAAAAAAATAAAGAAAATGGACACAACACATTATAGAGTTCAACACAAACGTCCCCTCACAGCAGAATGTCGCTTTACCACAAGATGGCGGATGTGCAGGAGTGGGCGCCGTCTGTGTATGGCAGCCTGCCCGCGGTCCGTCTCTTCACCTTTTTTTAATTTTAACTCCTGTAAAAAAAATGTTATTTGGAGGTTTTTTATGTGGTGGGCGGGGGTGGGGAAGGGGGAAACTTTATTTCTTAGTCCTCTACCTGGTCGGAGAGGCAGCATCCCTCCGAGCTGCTTCTTCGACCCGTCCTCGCGGCCTACCATCGAGAATGGAGCGGTGTTTTAATGTCGGGACTGGCCGAGGCTACAGCTTCGGCGGCAGTACAGCGCTGGGATACCAACACGGAGCGGGCGATGCCTTACCGGATCGCCGTGCGATAAGCTCCGGAACGCTGTAGCCGCCGACTGCCAACATCGCGGAGCTGTGGCTGTGGGCGTCCGGCCGCGGGCGGCGCTGGATTTGGAGCGCCGCGGAGCCTGGGATCGAGTTCGCCAGGGTCGGAACTCCAACCGGCACGGGGAGGAGGCAGCCACTCCAGACTTTCCAGGCCGCTGAGGAATGTTTCACCCGACGCCGGAGTTCCATCTTCACGGCAAGAGGGCCCTGAAAATCATCGGACTGGCTGCAAGGCCGCAAATGGGCCCCGACCTCGGGTGTTTCACAGAGGAAGAGGACTTAACTTTCTAATGCGGTTGCAAGGGAAAGTGCCAGGAGAGGGGGTGGTTTGTGTGGGAAGGGACAAATTCACCAGGGAGTTACGGACGGGGCGGTCTGCAGAAAACCAAAAGGGGAGGAGATGGGAAGATGTGGCCAGTGGTGGGATCCCATTGGAGGTGGCGAAAATGTTGGAGGATTATTTGTTGTATGTGATGGGCTGGAAGGGTGGAAGGTGAGGACAAGGGGGACTCTGTTTTTGTAACGAGTGGGGGGGATGGGGAGATGAGAAGTGAGAGCAGTTACGGAGTATAGAAGAGACCCTGGTGAGAGTCTCATCTATAGTAGACGAGGGGATCCCCCATTCCCTAGAGAATGAGGACATCTCCAATGCCCTGGTTTGGAACACCTCATTCTGAGTGCAGATGCGGCGTAGACGGAGGTATTGGGAGTAGGGGATGGAGTCCTTACAGCATGCATGGTGGGAAGAAGTGTAGTCCAGATAGCCATGGGAGTCAGTGGGTTTATAGTAGATGTCAGTCAGTGGTCTGTCATCTGCGATGGAGATAGCGAGGTCTAGAAACGTGAGGGAGATGTCGGAAATGGTCCAGGTGTATTTGAGTGCCGGATGGAAGTTAATGGTGAAATGGATGAAGTCAGTGAGATCTGTATGGGTGCATGAGGTAGCACCAAGGCAATCGTCGATGTAGCGGAGGTAGAGTTCGGGGATAGGGCCATGGTACGCCTCGAACAAGGATTCCTGAGCAGAGTATTTTGTTCAATTTTGGTCACCCTGTTATCGGAAGGATGTCTTTAAGCTGGAAAGAGTGCAAAGAAGATTCAAGAGTTTGTTGCCAGGACTCAAAGGCCTGGGCTAAAGAGAGTTGGACAAGTTAGTACTTTATTCCTTGGCATACAGGAGGCTGAGGGGTGATCTTATAGAGCTGTATAAAATCATGAGGGGAATAGATAGGATGAATGAACAGTATTTTACCTAGGGTCAGTGAATCAAGAACCAGAGAGGTTTCAGGTGCAAAGACAAAGATTTAATAAGAATCTGAGGGGTAGCTTCTTCAGTCTCAGGATGGTGGATATACGGAATGAGCTGTCAGAGGAGGTAGTTGAGGTAGATACAATAACAGCATTTAAAAGACACAATGACAGGTACATGAATAGGAAAGGTTTAGAGAGGGATGTGCAAACATGGGAAAATGGGAATTGTTTAGATGGCGCATGTTGGTTGGCATGAACAATATGGGCCGAGGGGCTTGTTTCCATGCTCTTTGACTATGACTGTTTTTTAAGTTTGAATGGTGTATTTTTTTTTACAAAATCCTGGCACTAAATATGTCTTCAGTTAATTACTGCATAGCATTATAATATGCTGCCTAAGGTTTGTTACAGCTTAGTAAAATGGGGCCAAAGAAATAGAAATTAACAACAAAGGAAGACAATAAGGGAGATAAAAATCTAATAATAATTTTTAAAAAGTGCTTAAAATATTTTTGAATGGTAATGACTATGGTGAGAATTTGGGTGTTTTAAGCCTGGGCTGATTAATTATTCCCGTGTTTTTCTGTTGACGTTCTGATACTTGCCACTGTTCTTTATGATGAATATTTTACGCATTGCATTTGGAGGTGGTTGTTAGTCCACACGTCGAGCGGCCAGAACCTTCAAGTGCTTTATTAATGAGAGTGCTCTGAGAGAAAGCTTGGACTATTGCTTCTGATGGGGGAAAATAGAAAACAACCATATGTCACAAACGCTGAGACAAATTATTCCACTTATTAAAGTGACATCTTAAGTACAATGCATGAATTGGTAAAAATATACAGCTGGCGCTGTACTGTTGCAAATTTTGTTTGCTAATTCATAACTTTCACACTTTCCCAACTCCACATTAGTTCAGCAGAAAACTTTAAGTTTGCATATTTGTTATTTGTTTTGCTCTCTGTGATTGCCATTTCAATGTGGTTTACAATAATGATCAACTTAGACCATAAGACATAGGAGCAGAATCAGGTAATTCAGCCCATCAAGTCTAGGCAGTATTCAATCATGATCTATTTTTTTCTCTCTCAATCCCACTCTCCTGCCTTCTCCCTGGAACCTTTGATGCACTTATTAACCAAGAACCTAATAAGACCATAACACATGGTCTACAACATTGTTCAAAGTATTTCAAGAACTTGATTCCATTTAAAAAAACAATTAGAAATATTACCAATCGCAAGAGATAATTGAAACGTTATTGAATCCCAGGACAACAATTAGTTGATTATTTAATTGCTTATTTGTAAGTTGAAAGTCCATTGATGTGTCAAGGCATACATAAAGGTTTAGAGTTTCAATGCAATATTCCAGTATCAGTACTTTGTAACAAAAAACAAACAGCAGGAGTAAGTCGCGGGTCAGGCAGCATATACGGAGGGAAATTGAGAGATAAAATTTCAGGATCGGGCTCCTTCTTCACTCTTGATACTGAAGGCTGCCTGACTGGCTGAGTTCTTCTGAGTACTTGCAGATGATGCCAAGATAGGTGGAGGGGCAGGCAATATAAAGGAACCAAGGACTCTGCAGAAGAACTTGGATATGTTTGGAGAGTGGGCAGAGAAGTGGCAGATGAAATTCAGAGTAGCAAAATGTGGAGTGATATATTTTGGTAGTAAGAATAAAGGTGTAGATTATTTTCTAAATGGAGAGAGAATCCAGAAATCAGAGGTGCAAAGGGACTTGGGAATGCTGGTGCAGGTCTCCCAAAAAGTTAATTTGCTAGTCGAATTGGTAGTCCGGAAGGCAAATTCAATGCCAGAATTTATATCAAGAGGACTGGAATACAAAAACAGAGATGTAATGGTGAGGCTCAATAAGGTGCTGCTCAGGCCGCATTCCAAGAATGATTCCAGGAATGAGTGGGTTAGCATATGATGAGTGCTTGACAGCACTGGGCCTCTTCTCGCTGGAGTTTAGAATGTTGCGGGGGGACCTCATTGAAACTTACAGAAAAATGAAAAGCATAGATAATGGATGTGGAAAGGATGTTTCCACTGGTGGGTGAGTCTAGGACCAGAGGTCATAGCCTCAGAATTAAAGGGCGCTCTTTTAGAAAGGAGATCAGGAGGAACTTCTTTAGTCAGAGGGTAGTTAATCGTTGCCACAGAGGGCTGTGGAGGCCAAGTCAGTGGATATTTTTAAGGCAGAGATAGACAAATTATTGATTAGAATGGGTGACTTCAAGGGTTATGGGGTTAAAGCAGGAAAATGAGATTAGGAGGCATAGATCAGCCATGAATGTATGACGGAGTAAACTCGATGGGCCGAATGGCCTAATTCTACTCCTATAACTTGTGAATTTGTGAACTTGTGAATTTCTGCAGCAGTTTGCTTTTTGCTCAATATTTCAACATGTGCAGACTCCTGTGTCTCCCGTACTTTCCAGCAAGAAGATTCCAGCAAGAAGATACAAGATACAAGATACAAGATACATTTAATTGTCATTTGGACCCCTTGAGGTCCAAACGAAATGCCGTTTCTGCAGCCATACATTACAAACACATAGACCCAAGACACAACATAATTTACATAAACATCCATCACATCGCTGTGATGGAAGGCCTAATAAACTTATCTCTCCACTGCACTCCTCTCCCCCCCCCCGATGTCAGAGTCAAAGTCAAAGCCCCCGGCTGGCGATGGCGATTGTCCCGCGGCCATTAAAGCCACGCCGGGTGGTGCGAGGTCGCACACCGGGTCTTGCTGTTAGAGCCCCCGGCGTGCGCTCGCAGAGTCCCGCGTCCATTCCAAGCCGCGCGGGGCGGTGCTGTAATGCCCCGCTCTAGGAGCTCTTCAACCCCGCAACTCGGGCGGGGGAAGTCGCCGTTGCGAGAGCCCTGAAAAGCGGTCTCCCTTCAGGGAGCCGCGGGCTCCCGATGCCGCCGTCCACAGACCTGCCGTTGGAGCCTCCGACTCTCCGGTAGCAGCAGCAGCAGCAGCAGCAGCGCTCCTCCACCGCTCCACCCGCTCCGGACTCGGCCAGCCCCGCGACGGCGACGGTGAGTCGTAGCACCAGAGTCCCCCATTTTGGCTTCTTCCTGTTTGGAGGCCGCTCCTCGTTGCGGCCCCAACGACAACGGAAACCCGACGAGAAAAGGTCGGGTCTCCCGTGCAGGGAGAGATTTAAAAAAAGTTTCCCCCCCCCTCCCACCCCACCCCCACCCCCAGCAAATCTTCATCATCCCCATTTCATAACTACTGTGTATGTGATCCACACAGAGAATATAAAATGAATGACGGGTGGACTCCTCAAATTATCCTGACAGATTAGTTGGGTTCAGAGTGTGCATTCACATTTCCGTTTGAGCAAAGTGCCAGTCAGCAGTAATTAGCTGATCACCATTCCCGAAAAAAACCAAAGGAGCAAATGTACTACAATGCAGGTGCTGACCATGTTCAGAATATATCACCGGATGAGCCATTGATTTTGTTCAGTTTTCTTTCTAGTCCGCCTGTATTCAGTGCTACCACTGAATTATAAAATAGCATTGTGTAAAATGTATGTATTAAGCCCACAAAGGTGCACAGTCTTATAACTTGCAGAAATAGTTTTTCAGTCAATGAAATCATGACCGCAATGTTGCTTGCAATGATATTATCTCACATCATCTATTGATAACCCATAATCGAGATAACCGAAATCGAGATCAAAATAACCTAATAGTGAGATTTTTGAAAAAGGAGTCAAAGCAGGTGTGGCTGAAGTAATGGGGAAAAACAATTAACTCTTAAATAAAACAAGATGGCAGGACAGGACAAATGTGGATAACGTTGATTGAGATTGATAGCATTTTAGAGCTTTAAGGTAATTTTACCCAAAAAAGCAAGGATTATTGGTCTTAATGACTACAGGCCTGTTGCACTGACTTCTGTGTTAATGATGACTCATGAAAGGCTTGTGCTGGCAAAGCTGAAAAATATCACAACCCCCCTGCTGGACCCTCTGAAATTTGCATATTGGGCCAGTAGATCTGTGGATGACACAGTCAACCTGGGCCTGCTCTGCATCCTCCAGCACCTCGACCGCCAGGGGACCTATGTGAGGATTTTGTTTGTTTATTTTAGCTCTGCATTCAACACCATTGTGCCAGAGCTACTACACTACAAACTTTCCGAGTTGACTGTGCCTGAACCCCTCTGTCGGTGGATCACCAGCTTCCTGACAGACAGGAAACAGCATGTGAGGCTCAGAAAGCAGATCTCAGACCCTCGGCAAGGCTGCATACTCTCCCCTCTCCCCTACTCTACACCAATGACTGCACCTCCACTGACTCCTCTGCCAAGCTTCTCAAGTTTGCGGACGACACAACCCTGATTGGACTGATCCAGGATGGGGAGGAATCTGCCTACAGACAGGAAGTGTCACAGCTGGTGTCCTGGTGCTATCGCAACAACCTGGAGCTCAATGCTCTTAAGACAGTGGAATTGATAATAGACTTTAGGAGAGCTCCCCCTTCCCTCACCCCACTCACCATCAACAACACCACAGTCATATCTGTGAAGTCTTTTAAGTTCCTGGGAACCATCATCTCCAAGGACCTTACGTGGGGGATACCATCGACTCCACAGTCAAAAAGGCACAACAGAGGATGTACTTCCTGCGGCAGCTGAGGATGCACAATCTGCCAAAGGCAATTTTATACGGCCATCGTAGAATCTGTCCTCACCTTTTTCATCATGGTCTGGATTGGCTCAGCCACCAAGCACGACATCCGGAGGCTGCAGCGAATCGTCCGATCAGCTGAGAAGGTTATTGGCTGCAACCTTCTCTCCATTGGTGAACTGTGTACTGCAAGGGCCAGGAAGCGAGCGGGTAAGATCATCTCTGACCCCTCTCACCCTGGGCCCAACTCTTTGAATGACTTCCCTCTGGAAGGCGACTCCGGACTGTCAAAGCTGCCACAGCCAGACATAAAACAGCTTTTTTCCACAAGTGTTAGCACTAGTCAATAACCAAAAATCTTTAGCCTACTTTTGCTCTGGTATTTTATTTAATTCATATGTTTAATCAATAATGTTTTCTTATTAATGTTTAATGTTTTATGTATCACTCCTAACTGTCACTGTATGTCATGTTATCACTTGTGGGCGGAGCACCAGGGCAAATTCCTTGTATGTGAATACTTGGCCAGTAAACTTATTAATTAATTAATTCATTCATTCATTTTCAATTTTATTTTTCTTTCAGATGTAGAACACAGATGTAAAAATCAGTATTGATATTTAACAAAAAATTAAGGGAGTTACCATATGCTGCTAAATCTTTCTACTTACAAATATTTTCCACAGTTTCTTTGAAACGTGGACATAAGGGAACTTTTCTCTGCACTCGCCGACAGTCACTGGCTGGTTTTGATATGCTTTGTTGTTGCTGTGTGCTTGCAGTGGGAATTGAGCCGGCAGAGATAGGTTTACAAGACAATCTTCAGGTGCCAAGTTCATTCCAGCAGTCGAGGGACAAGTGCAGCAAATTATAGGTTAAGGCCTCATTTCTCTGTCTCCAGGACATGGCTATTGCTGTGCACAACCCACTCGTGACCTAAGCTCAAAAATATGTTCTTGGGGACTATCAAAGGATGCTCAGAGCTGTCGGTGTGGCTTCAGTGTTAAAACATTAATTATACTACAGTCTATTGGGGCAAGTAGGCTGGATGATAATATTGTGTGCACTGGAATGGACAGTGGATGTTTGGACTTTTTAATCTTGTTGCGGTTTTTGGCCCAAATAAATAAAATCACATTAAACGATGTAATGCTGTTGGCAGGAAGCATCTGAAAACTCCTCAAGCATTTAATCTCAGGTCAAACCCGTTTATACAGTAACTTTACAATTCTCCTTCTTATTCGGAGCTTCTTTGTTTTGCCTGGTACTTCAAGGAACATCAAACAAAGTAACTGATACTGGGATGTATACCAATATTGCTTACAGTGAACACTATTAATTGTGATCCAAGCACATTTGAAGACACTTTCGCCTGCAGAGTTGTGAAAATGCTTCACTAGTGCATAGTAGATGGAATCCTTGTTTAACTTCTTTCAAATTGCACAGTTGACCAGTATAATTGTGTGGCAACTATAAAATCATTAAATGGGCGAAGATGGGTTGCATAACTGTGATTTCAGTTACTTGAGGGTAGGTCAGAGGGTGATTTAATTGTGGTTGTTTAAAAGATTAAAGGAATAAATGTCTTCTTTTTAACGCAGAGCATGGAACATGATGGATTAGTTAATTGATTGAAAAATACAGCATGGAAACAGACCCTTCGACCCACCATCCACGCTGATCATTGATCACCCGTTCACACTAGTTGTTCGTTACCTTTCTTTCTCATCCACTCCCTGCACACTAGGGGCAATTTATGGAGGCCAATTAACCTACAAAGCCGTACGTCTTTGGAATATGGGAGGAGACCGGAGCACCCTGTGGAAACTCATGAGGTCACAGAGAGGGTGCAAACTCCACATAGACAGCACACAAGGTCGGGATTGTCCCTATGTCTCTGGCGCTGAGATAGCAGCCCCACCAGCCATGTCATTGTGCCACCCCAAGCATTCATACAGCAGAATGCAGTACAGCAAAGCACTAATACTTCCATACCTGTGCTAGAGTACAACACTACCAAGTTAAAGAGTCATACAGTCATAGTCAGACAGCATGGAAACAGGCTCTTTGACCCACCTTACCTCCACCGATCAATATGTCCCATCTATCTTAGTTGATACTGTAGAAAGCAAACATTAGGAACATCATCATCACCATTCCTATGCAATATGTCACAACCGCCTGATTTGCAAGTATAATCACTGCTCCTTTGTTATTGCATGATCAGATTCATGGAACACTATATCTAATGATACTGGATAATTCTGATTGTAGTGGTCCAAGAAGAGGGGCACTGAAAGCTACCTTTGCAATGAATTAATACAATCCAAACGTCTCCAGTATTCCTCAACCAAAGTTTCATTCTGGATTACATGTTTAAATTAGGATTGTCAGCTTTAATTTCTGTCCTGGAGAATCATGTACGAATGCTATCATGGTCCACTGAGCAGAAGCTGATTCTAAAGTTTCATGTTACTGCCACAACACAAAAGGCTTCTCAAGCGCTTGTATGAATGGTTTTACATTGATATCTTTATTTTTATTTTGTATATTTTAGAATATTATGTGCTATGGCGAATAGAGTTAAAAAAATGATCAAATATAGTATATTATTGGAGTGTAGAAACTGACTGTAGGGCTGAATGACCAAATCTTATTGCTCGGTGGAATCAAGGAACTGCAGATGTTGTTTCTTCCAAAGATAGACACAAAGTGCTGGAGTAATTCAGCCGGCCAGGCAGCATCTCTGGTGAAAAGGAATAGGTGACATTTCGGGTCGGGCTTGACCCCAACGTCACCCATCCTTTTTCTCCAGAGATGCAGCCTGCCCGCTGAGTTGCTCCAGCAATTTGTGTCTATCCTGTTGCTCGGTACCTGACTCTGTGGTAAAAGAAGATTTTATTACCAGAATAACAGGTTCTGATTAAATCCCCCAAAAAAGGTATAGAGTTCCCTACTAACTCAGTCGATCAGGCTGCATCTCTGGGGAACATGGATGTGACGCTTCACATTGGGACCCATCTTCAGAATGGAGCTTTTGCAGAGGTGGTTGACCGCTTCATGTTCTGAAGAATCCATATCACTAACAACGTAACCTGGAAGAAGAGTCCCGACCCAAAATGTCACCTATCCAAGTTTTCCAGAGATTCCGCCTGACCCGTTGAGTTACGACAGCACTTTGTGCCTTTCTTCGTAAAGCAGCATCTGCAGGTCTGTCTGTCTCTGTCTCTGATAAGTTCACGACTTGCTTCTGTTGCAGCAGTTCGAGGTTACAGTGCATTACAGAATGGTGCAAGGAGGTGTGTGAACTTGCTTCATGTTTGCTGTAGATGAAATACAATGTGGCTGGCTAAAAAAATATTGCTTTAATATTCCGAGACAGCTAATGGGTGGCGTTTCGGATCGAGACCCTTCTTGAGACTGGTTAGGGTTAAAGGGAAACAAGAGATATAGACGGTGATGTGGAAAGATAAAGAACAATGAATGAAAGATATGCAAAAAAGTAACGATGATCAAGGAAACGGATATACTGCCAGACACGTATTTAAAATGTATAGCCAGTCACTTGTGAGGGGGTGAGCACAACGCTGTCCTCGCCAACGGGGCTGCCACTGAGTTGGTTGAGTTTCTAGTACCTAAGAGTCCATATCGCCAGCAACATAACCCAGTCCCTTCACACTGATGATGTGATTAAGAAAGCATCTGAGCAGATACAGCATGCCCACCAGAATTCTCACAGTGTGGCTACAGATGCATTATAGAAAGTATTCTGACCAGATGTGTCGTAGCCTGGTTTGGCAATAATAAAAATATACACAAAACAAGAACAGTGCTTCTGACATTCTCAGCAACTATGCATACATTCATTGGTGTTGTATTTGGTAATGTTCACAAAACCATCATTATACCTTGCACCCTTGTCACCCATGTGTCCCCCTGAGGTGATATCACATTTATTTGTGGGGTGTTGCTACAAGACCCCCCCCCCCCCCCCCCCCCCAGTATGCCTCAGCAGAAGGAGCCTAGACTGTGATCCCACCCCACAGACCGTTGGCTGCACCAATCTTCAGTGCGTCCCTCAGCACATGCTCCTGCAGTATAGAGTGGGCCAGTCGGGAACATTCCCTGATGGACATCTCGCTCTGCTGGGAGGTCAACAAGTTTCTGGCAGACCAAAGAGAGTCTTTCACCGAGTTGATGACCTTCCAGCAGAACATGATTCATGTCTCCGAATGTGTCCCTGCCAACTGTCTGGAAATCAGAGCAGCTGCTCTGCTTTAGACCACCTGAATCTACAGAGAGCGGTGAGCACAGCCCAGCCCATCATACGCATGCCACTTCCTTTAATCCATCCAAGTACAGTGGCTTGCAAAAGTATTCATACCGCTTGAACTTTTCCACATTTTGTCACGTTACAACCAAAAACGTGGGTGGGATTTTATGTGATAGACTAACACAAAGTGGTGCATAATTGTGAAGTGGAAGGAAAATGATACATGGTTTTCAAATTTTTTTACAAATAAAAAACTGAAAAGTGTGGCGTGCAAAGGTATTCTGCCCCCTTTACTCTGATATCCCTAAATAAAATCCAGTGCAACCAATTGCCTTCAGAGGTCACCTAATTAGTAAATAGAGTCCACTTGTGTGTAATCTAATCTCAGTATAAATACAGCTGTTCGGTGAAGGCCTCAGAGGTTTGTTAGAGAACATTAGTGAACAAACAGCATCATGAAGCCTAAGGAACACACCATACAGGTCAAGGATAAAGTTGTGGAGAAGTTTAAAGCAGGGCTAGGTTATAAAAAAATATCCCAAGCTTTGAACATCTCACGGAGCACTGTTCAATCCATCATCCGAAAAATGGAAAGAGTATGGCACAACTGCAAACCTACCAAGACATGGCCGTCCACCTAAACTGACAGGCCGGGCAAGGAGAGCATTGATCAGAGAAGCAGCCAAAAGGTAACTCTGGAGGAGCTGCAGAGAATCTGTCCACAGGACAACTATTAGTCGTGCACTCCACAAATCGAGCCTTTATGGAAAAGTGGCAAGAACTCTACTCCTCTACTCCCTCTTCACCTACGACTGCACAACTGTACATGGTACTAACACCATCATCAAGTATGCAGATGATACAACGGTGATTGGCCTCATCAGCAACAACGATGAGTCGGCCTATAGGGAGGAAGTCCAGCTCCTAGCAGCATGGTGTGCTGACAACAACCTGCCCTTAACTTCAAGAAGACCAAGGAGCTCATTGTAGACTTCACGAAGTCTAGGGGCGGCACGCACACCCCCCATCCACATCAACGGGATGGAGGTGGAACGTGTTTCCAGCTTCAGGTTCCTGGGAGTCAACATCTCCGATGACCTCTCTTGGACCCACAATACCTCAACTCTGGTCAAGAAGGCTCACCAGCATCTCTTCTTCCTGAGGAGACTGAAGCAGGTCCATCTGTCACATCAGATCCTGGTGAACTTCTACCGCTGCACCATCGAGAGCATCCTTACCAACTGTATCACAGTATGGTATGGCAACTGCTCTGTCTCCGACCGGAAAGCATTGCAGAGGGTGGTGAAAATTGCCCAACGCATCACCGGTTCCTCGCTCCCCTCCATTGAGTCTGTCCAAAGCAAGCGTTGTCTGCGGAGGGCGCTCAGCATCGCCAAGGACTGCTCTCACCCTAACCATGGACTGTTTACCCTCCTACCATCCGGGAGGCGCTACAGGTCTCTCCGTTGCTGGACCAGCAGGTCCAGGAACAGCTTCTTCCCTGTGGCTGTCACACTACTCAACAATGTACCTCGATGACTGCCAATCGCCACCCCCCCCCCCCCCCACTCCCCCCCGGACACTCCTCCCACAGGAAAAAGAAGTCTATGACTGTATGCATGTAAACATATTTATTTATTGCTCATATTCTATGTCGCTCTTCCAGGGAGATGCTAACTGCATTTCGTTGTCTCTGTACTGTACACTGACATTGACAATTACAGTTGAATTTGAATCCGAATCTGAAGAAAGCCATTGTTGAAAAAAAGCCATAAGAAGTCCCGTTTGCAGTTTGCCACAAGCCATGTGGGGGACACAGCAAACATCTGGAGGAAGGTGCTCTGGTCAGATGAGACCTAAGTTTTTGGCCTAAATGCAAAATGCTATGTGTGGTGGAAAACTAACACTGCACATCACCCTGAACACACCATCCCCACTGTGAAACATGGTGGTGGCAGCATCATGCTTGGGGATGCTTTTCTTCAGCAGGGACATGGGAAGCTGGTCAGAGTTGATGGGAAGATGGATGGAGCCAAATACAGGGCAATCTTGGAAGAAAACCTGTTAGAGTCTGCAAAAGACTTGAGACTGGGGCGGAGGTTCACCTTCCAGCAGGACAACGACCCTAAACATACAGCCAGAGCTACAATGGAATGGTTTAGATCAAAGCATATTCATGTGTTAGAATGGCCCATTCAAAGTCCAGACCTAAATCCAATTGAGAATCTCTGGCAAGACTGGAAAATTGCTGTTCACAGACACTCCCCATCCAATCTGACTGAGCTTGAGCTATTTTGCAAAGAAGAATGGGCAAAAATTTCAGTCTCTAGATGTGCAAAGCTGGTAGAGACATACCCCAAATGAGTTGCAGCTGTAATTGCAGCGAAAGGTGGTTCTACAAAGTATTGACTCGGGGGGCTGAATACTTTTGCACGCCACACTTTTCATTTTTTTATTTGTAAACAAATTTGAAAACCATGTATAATTATCCTTCCATTTCACAATTATGCACCACTTTGTGTTGGTCTATCACATAAAATCCCAATAAAATACATTTACGTTTGTGGTTGTAACGTGACAAAATGTGGAAAAACGTTCAAGGGGTATGAAAACTTTTGCAAGCCACTGTATATGATTGACATCTATTACAAACACACTGACTCCCACAACTCTCTCGCCTATACTTCTTCCCACCCTGCTTCCTGCAAAGACTCTATCCCCTACCCTCAATTCCACCATCTACAATGCATCTGCGCCCAAGATGAGGTGTTCAATGCTAGAACATCCTCATTCTTTGTGGAACGGGCGTTTCCCTTTCCCATCATAGATGAGTCCCTCACTTGTGTTTTCTCGATAACTCAGCTCTACACTTGCTCCCCCTCCCCCTAGTCGCAACAGAGACAGAGTCCCCCTATTTCTTCTGCCCCATCAGCTGTTGCATACAACACATAATCCTCCAAAAGTTCCGCCACCTCCAACAGGATCCCACCACTAGCCACATTTTCCCATCACCCCTTTCCGCCTTCCGCAGAGGTCATTCCCTCTGCAACTCCCTGGTTAACTCATCCCCTCCCACCCAAACCACAACCTCCCCTGGTACCTCACACTGCAACCGCAGAAGATGCAACACCTGTCACTATACCTCCTCCCTCGACTCTGTCCAGGGACCCCTACAGTGTTTTCAGGTTAGGCAGAGGTTCATTTGCACCTCCTCCAACCTCATCTACTGTTTCCGTTGTTCAAGATGTGGACTCTTATACATCGGCGAGACCAAACGCAGACTGGCCGATCGTTTCACGGAACACCTTCGCTCAGCCCACGTGAACACAGTCCACTTGGAGTTAAAATACAACCTGGTCTCCTGGTTGCTAGACACTTTAATTCTCCTTCCTATTCCTACACAGTCCTTTCTGTCCTCGGTCTCCTCCATTATCAGAGTGAGGCTAAATGCAAATTGGAAGAACAGCATCTCATATTTTGCTTGGGCAGCTTATAGCCGGGGTATGAATATTGATTTCTCTCACTTCAGATATCGCTCCCCCTGCACCCAAGTCGCACTAGCTTCTCATTTTCACCCTACAAACACCCTGTTTCCTTTATCATTGTTACTTTTTTGCATATCTTTCATTCGTTGTTCTTTAACTCTCCACATCACCGTCTATACCTCTCGTTTCCTATATCCCGAACCAATCTGAAGATGGGTCTCGACCCGAAACGTCACCCATTCCTTCTCTCTAATTATGTCTTTCACACCCCATCCTGGAGTTGTTGTCATATTGTAGCGGCACCTAGTGGTTAGGAGATTCTTGCTATGCGAATCCTCGGCAGTCACGGGAAGGAGTCACGGGATATAGGGGTGTGCCCTAGTATATAAGAACTGACCTTCCCTCACTCTTCCTCTTCCTCTCTCTTACTGATAGTGTCCTGCCACCTCAGCAGGAGCTCAACTGAGCCTACGAGGCAACAGCCTCTCAGCAACACCAATGACTGTTATGTTAGTGCTAAACGTGCATGGATATCTAACCTACAATGCCTGAATAAAGAATCCATTTATTCACGACGTTTGTGCCTCCACATTGGTGACCCTGACGTTCCAAAACAGATATTTTGTATTTTTGAAATTGGTGGTGACCTGATGTCTGCAGCCGACAGCCCAGCCCAGCTCTACGGTAATGAATGCTATGTATGCAGCCATCAACTCTGCGCGGTAACCGGACGCCGTCTTGAGCCCTGCCACCACGGTGGGGCCACTTGATTCCCGCCTATGCCTGGTCGAGCTGATTGCAGGCTGCCTGGGTCTCCCGCCTGCGTCCCTGGCCCACCGCAGCAGTCAGCGGCACAGCAGCTCGGCCCTCGCTTTCTCTCCCGCAGGACCTGCCCGGAGCTGCCCTCCGGGGCTGAGAGACCGCGTCTGCCAACACTCCCCCACCAGCTGCTGCAGGGGCTGCGAGTGTAGCAGCCCAGCATCATCGATATCACCCCCAGCATCACCGACTCCAGCCTGACGGCCTCGGGAGCGGGGAGAAAGAGCGCGCCCGTCCATTACCCTGCCCGCCGCTGCTCACGGCCTAGCCACGCGATAGGGCGGGTCTACCTTGGGCGGCTGCCCGAAGACATCCTTCTCCTCGCGCAGAGTGGATTTCGCCGCACGACTACAAAAATGGCCGCCGCGGCGACTACAAAAATGGCCGCCCCAGCGACTGCAATAATGGCCGCCACGGCCGGACTGAAGCAACGCACGAACTGCTGACTGCCGTCAACAGCGCCACCTCTGGTCCAGTGGCGAGTCTGCAGCCCGATTGCCGTCAACAGCGCCACGGCTGGTCGAGTAGCGATTCTGCAGCCCGACCACCGTCAGCAGTGCCACTGGTCGAGTGGTGTCTATGCAGCCTGACTGACATCTGCAGCTCCACCCCGGTCAGTTGGTGTTACTACGGCCTCCAGTTACAATTACAGCTTCTCATTGCACATTGGACATTTCGAACTTTGGTTTCCTGTCCTACCCTGCTTGATTCGAACCGGGGCTGGGCTGCTGCTGCTGTGGGTTTCTGGGATCTCTGTGCTTGCAGTGGGCCTGGGTGGGCCGGTGGTCCCCCATTGGTGGATCTCCGATGGACTGGCTGGTGCAACCGTCCCACGATACGAGTTCTCGGAACGGAAACTTTTCGGTATCCGACCACTTTGGACTTTGATGTATATTTGCAGTTTGCTCACTGTAATTTTTTCAAATTTTCTCTGTCCTGCCTTAGCTTAATATTGCTATTAGTTTCTTGTTGTTGCTGACGTCTTTCTCACAATCCCCTGCTGATCAATGTGACTGGTTTTTCCCTCATCCGTCCTGCGGTTTTTGCGTTTGTCTTCTCGCACCACTCGGCATACCTCTGGATCGCCCTCAGCCGGAGCGTCGACTGCGCCCGCGGGCCCATCCGTCCCGACTCACAGCCGGGGTGCCATCGACCCCACAGCAAGAGCCGCCCTCGATCTTGCTTCCGTACCCCTTTTCAATGTCTGCCTTCACAGTCTGCCTGTAAGTTTATGAGTCAAACGGGGGTTCTGTAACGGCACCTAGTGGTTAGGCCACTCTTGATATGCGAATCCTCAGCAGTCATGGGAAGGAGTCACAGGATATAGGGGTGTGCCCTATATAATAACTGACCTTCCCTCGCTCTTCCTCTTCCTCTCTCTTCATGAGAGTGTCCTGCCACCTCAGCAGGAACTCAACCGAGCCTACAGCCTCTCACCACAACAATGACTATTATGTTAGAGTGCTAAACGTGCATGGATATCTAACCTACAATGCCTGAATAAAGAATCAATTTATTCACGACGTTTGTGCCTCTACAATATTCTCTTACTTTTAATTCTACCTCAATCGATCATTCCATGATTGTATTCAATATATATTTTTGCACTAAAATCTTGCACCATTCTGCTGTTTTACACTCGTATTGTTATATTTATCATTACTGTAAGTATACTGTTACTCTTTAAGCTTCATGGAGTAAATGACAACATTTCATAACTGCTGTCACAATATCAGAAAAGTTGTGTACGCGTCACAAGAGATGAGAAACCGCATTCTATCAGAGGTTTTGTTCGTTCCACTGAGGAATGTTATATGGTCAAAATGTTGAAACAAAGAACCTCAAATGTTGGTTTACAAAAAAAAGCAAAGTGCTGGTGTAACTCAGTGGGTCAGACGGCCTCCTTGGAGAACAAGAATAGATGATGATTCGGGCCGGGACCTTTCTTCAGTCTGAAGATGGGTCCCGACTCGAAACTTTCTCCAAAGATGCTGCCTGACCCGCTGAGTTACTCCAGCACTCTGTGTCTTTTTTTAATGTTAAATGGATAATTGTAATGACCCATTGTAAAGGCCGAAATAGTATTTTAACTCCAGGTGGACTGTGTTCCGGGAGAACAAATCAGAATTTGAATATCAAACACATGACTTCAATAAAGGGACTGTCCCACTGCGGCAACCTAATCCGTGAGTTCAGACGAGTTTGCCCTCGACTCATACTCGCAGCATGGTCGACACGAAGTCCTGGGAGGTCTTTGTAATAACTCTCCTTCATGCTCGAGAGTAGTCCCAGCGTACTTGAGGCCTCAGCTAGGTCGCGGCGTATTTCTCAACATGTTGAAAATTGCCGGCGAATAAAAAGAGGTTGCCATGGAAAAAATTGATACTTTTTTTACTGGTAGGTTTAGTCGAAGTAGGTTGTAGTAGGTTGGCATGTTATTCGTAGGTATTCGAGGGTAGTCGAAGGTAATTGAAGGTAGTCGTAGATAGTCTTCAACATAGTCGAAGGGAGGTCGAAGGAGATCGGCTTCACTCTCCACTACTCGGTGTCCAATTTTCCCGAAGCTAGTCTTCAACATAGTCGAAGGAGGTCTTCAACATGACATTTTTTATAATCTTTCCTAAACTTTTCTAAACTCACCAATTAAGTCGCCGCAGTGGGACAGCCTCTTAACTTGTACATGATCGGGATTTGTACTCGCTCAATTGTTTGAAAGTTACGGGTGGCATTCGGAATCAATCCCCCTACAGTTAGCATGAATTTGGCAGCCTTGACAATTTGTGGTACTGCTTGCTTGGTAGCAATTTTGCACCATATAAATGGGCCATTACTCTGTTTGAAAATGTGCTAATTAGATAATAACGTCCTTATTGATCACAGAGCTATTTCATCTTAATGTTTTGGGGTGATATTAATTATCAGGAGCTAAATTTTATGAAGTATTTCTGTGCTTTGAAATAATTTTGAACATATAAATATGTTAAAGAGCTATCCTGTCATATTATAACGATGAACCTCATCGAGAATGATGGAAAGTAAACGATGAAATATTTTAATTCAAAGACATTTTGGCAGTCTATGCATTGAGAGTGTTTGTGTCTTATATAATCTTGTTTCAATTTCTGGATATACAGAGTGTCCTTTGTCCAAAATGGATTGTGTGAGCTATGCACCACTCATTTATGTGACAAGAAATAAAACAAAACCCATTGTGAAATTGTTCACACTGTAGAAAAAACATAATCCTCCACCTGTCTTACATTCATTCCTCCTGATGTTGGTTAAATTGGTTGAATTCCACAGAGATTCTGTGTTTCATTTTGGTAATTTCATGTCATGGCCTATACATTTCTACCATCAAAGACCATTTGAGATGCACATTTAATGTGTGACTGGGACTTTACTTTCATTTTGTCCATGTGGATTTTATCTTTGCCTCCTCCTTCTTTGTCTTCTTGCTGCCGATTAATACTGCAAGCCCTATTCATTTCCCTTCCTTTCCCTTTCATTTCCCACTACATTGTAAAAACATTGCATGGATCACTGACTAGCTCTTTGAAACCAATCAAGAGGCAAAGGTGTTTAATTGCCATAGGTACTGACAACAGAACAAATAGATTCTTACTTGCAGCAGCTTAACAGGCCTGTCAATGCAGTGCACAGAGATAATATATAATAATTTCTTAAACATTCAATAAATTAATAACCGTGATACTAATGCTAAAAAAAAGCCCCAAAGTCTTTAGTGTAACCAAAGAATCCATAGAAGTTGCTGAGATTTGTATTGTGCAACATTCAAATTCATGGTTTTCAGACAGTATGTTCTTCCTGATGTATTGAATTAAATGAGTGCATGGCTAAGGTGGTGTGGGTCTTTGATGATGCCAGCTGCCTATTTGAGGCAGTGCCCTCTATAGATCCCTTCGATGGTGGGGGTGGGAGTCAGTACCTGTAATGGATCAAAGTGCCTACCACTTTCGTTAATTTTCTTCATTCCTGGGCGTTGCAGTTCCGTGTTGTAGTACTGCTTTTAACGTGCACTATTTCTTCATATTTTCATCAACCAGTCAGTGTGCTTTCTACGGCACACCTGTATAAGTTCGAGAAAGTATTTGTTGACACTCCTCAATCTTCTAAGGAAATAGAGGCATTGCTGAGCTTTTTCTGCAAAAGTATCAATGTGCTGGGACAGATCTTCAGATATATCATCCAACAGGCATATACAAAGATTGTGCCTCTCATGAATACTATTCGTCACGACATAAGGGTGTTGCAGCCTCTCCAATGACTGTATCCTTTTTTGAAATGTTCTGATTATTGCCACATCTTTAAGAACTTCAAAACCGTGGAGAGCATGTGACTAATTTTCTGCTTCCATGGCAATTTTATCACTGCACACTAACTTTGCAATGAGTGAATTGTGCAACAATCATCAATAAATCTGTGTGGGAAAGCTCTGGGTCATAAAGTGAGATGGGGATCCTCTAGTAATAAAAATGCCACAAAATCACATAATGTTGTTTTCAAACAACTTGCCATTCGCTTTCCCCTTGCAGCATAGAATGTGACATCCGTGATTAGTTGCTTATTACTGCTGTGGCCCAGAGAAAATCCTGAGAGTCAATGATGTTGATCTGTAGTCTCTACCAACCGCAAACTTTATCTTCTCTCTTGAGTTGTAATGAGAATTGTACGGTTGTAACTTTCCCAAGAGGCGAAGCAGTTATGTAGTAAAATCCCCTAAATAAGCAATATATGGCTGTCTCCTTTAGCTATGTTTACTGTTTAAACATTACTGCATCCTTTGGAAATGTTGCAGCATTTGTCTCATCAAAGGTTCCTCATTATGTCATGTCTCCTGTCAGGGTATATGGTAATAAAGACCACGGAACTAAACTAACATGGCAGGTGGTTCTCAAACTCTATGGACCACTTTCTGTAAAAAGAGTACTGTTTGTACATGTCCCTTCAGACTTGAGGGTCTTACATTGGGGAACACATCTATAAGCTCTCATAAATTTTTCACACACCAGTGATGGATAGTTTGTATTTATTCTCTATTGAGGCTCACAATTCTTTTGCGTATAGGTCTCATTTTAATGCATTATATATTCATGGCGTGGGATATATGTATCTCATGATTAATGCGGCATATTGGGAAGCTTGCATCTGTGTTCTTCAATTTACCTTATTACCTTGGGTTTCACATTTGCATCATCAAGATTGCAGATTAAACAACCTAAAGGTTTTAGGTTGAAATATATTTCTTGAATTTAAAACAGTATCTATCTATTATATAAAAAAACTCTGATCTTGGATGTTTATATCGTCCGTGCGTCATCCGTGTTTAATTGTGTTTCACATCTCCTCGAAAACCCGACGTGCTAACGGTGAAATATTTACAGATTCTGGTAGATATTGACCTCATGATTTCAAAAATCCCTTCATCTGAAAATTTGAATAATTATTTCCTAAGTTTTTTACTAAAATTGTTCACCAATCTTGAGATGTTTTTAAAATCTAACGAGCTGAAACGAGCTGGATGACGTCACAATGCCTCTGCTCCTCGCGGCAAGCTGCGCAGAATTTTCAACGCGCTGCCTGCTGGGCACTGTTTTCCAGGAGTGGCGTCCTTCTCCCCCCCCCTCCCCCACCACCTCCACTTCTCCCTTTCCCCCCCTCTCCCCCCCCCCCCCCCCCTACCCCCCTCCCTCTCCTTCCTCCCCTTCACACCCCCCCTCTCACCCCTCCTCCCCCACTGTGGCTGCCGTCACAGGGAACGACCTCCTCTCTGTCTCCCATGCCCGATCATCTGTCATGCTGGTGGGTGAGCTGCCTCTCGCGGAAGCCACGATCGGCCGGCCCTCGTGGATAGTATCTTTGGTCCTCAGATCGCTCCGGGCCTCGCTCGGGCCCGGCGCCAGTTGGGGATGCTTTCGCCTCCCCCTCCTCTCTCTCTTGCCCCCTCTCCTCTCTCTGTTCTCCCCTCCCTCCTCTCTGTCTCCCCTCTCCTCTCTCTCTCTCCCTCCCCTCTCTCTCCTCCTCTCTCTCTCTCCTTTCTCTCTCTTCCTCCTCCCTCTCTCTCCCCCTCTTCTGTCTCCTCTCGCTTGCCAGAATCTCTTGTGTCTTCCTTTTTCAACTGCCTGGTAGTGGTCACTTAACCTGTATTTGGTGTGTGTCTCTCTCGCTCTCTCTCTCTCCCCTCTCTCTCTCTCTCTCTCTCTCTCTCTCCCCTCTCTCTCTCTCTCTCTCTCTCTCCCCTTCCTCTCTTTCTCTCCCTCTCTCTCTCTCTCTCTCTCCCTCTCTCTCTCGCTCTCTCTCTCCCCCACCCTCTCTCTCCCCCCCTCCTCTATCTCTCTCTCTCCCCCCCCTCCTCTCTCTCCCATTCTCCTCTCCCCCTTCCTCTCTCCTCCCTCCTCCCTCTCTCTCCCCGTGACTGCGTGAGTTTACCCTTGGTGCTCCGGTTTCCTTCCACATTCTAAAGACGTACAAGTTTGTAGGTTAATTGGCTTCGGTAAAGATTATAAAGATTATAAATGGTCCTTCATGTGTAAGCTGGTGCCAGTGTGTGGAGATCACTGGTTGGCGCAGACTTGGTGGGCTGAAAGGCCAGTTTCCACGCTGTATCTCTAAAATAAACGAAACTAATTGTGATTTTTTTTTTTTTTGGATTAAATTAGTTATCATATAATTACTGCCATGGGCTGATGAAATAAATTCCTGTCGGATGCCTGATTGATGCTGACATTGCATTTAATAACAGTCATTTCTCTTTCTACATTTTTGCAGTATTTTAGCTTTAAGTGGTGTCACCTCATTACTCCTTTCTGATTTACGTTGTTTTTCTTACTCTTTTCAACTTTGGTTATATTATGCCTTGTGAGGTTTGTCCTTTCACCTTGACTTCCCAACAGTAAAGGGAAAAGTCGTAAGTCAGTGATATAATTCATGCAGACGAATATCTGCTGACATTGGTGCCTTGCACCACTCAGTGGGAATTACACCCTCATCTGCTTCATTGCTGATGTTTTAAACCTTCCCAAATTGAAATTTTGAGCAGATTATTTGCACCTATTTTATATCGTGAAGATGTTTGCACCAATTTAATTGTAGTTGGTGCTAGAAAATTAATAATTTGTTATAGTCTGTCACTATTAAGTGAATATTTATTCATTATTGTTGTTTGGTTTCACTTGGAAAGCTTGGAAAACAAATGGATGGACAGAACTAACTTTTTGAATCTTTTAATTTTTTTATTTTTTTTTTTAATCCTGGCCAACTTAAATTGCCATTTGATTTGAGGTACAAGCCAGGAGGAATTATTGTATCAGTTCTATTAACCTATAACTGGACAGTCATTTACTTTTTGGAACATATTGTTTCTAGGTATTGGTATTGATTTATTATTATCGTGTCTACTGAGATACAGTAAAAATTTTGTTTCCCTGCTATCCAAGCAAATCATATCAAACATGAGTGCATCAAATAGTGCAAAAGAGAAAAGAAGCATAATAGAGAATATAGTGTTATGCCGGGAGAGAGAGTGCAGATAAAAAACAAAATTCACAATTAGATTGGAAGATTGGAAATTCATCCTTTGCATTGGTGAAGTCTTAAAGAATTATGTATGGGAAGCATTTCCTTGAAGTATTATGTATTTTTCTGAAGGTGGACAAAAATGCTGGAGAAACTCAGCGGGTGAGGCAGCATCTATGGCGAGAAGGAATAGGCGACGTTTCGGGTCGAGGCCCTTCTTCAGACTGATGTCGGGGGGGGGTGGGAAAAAGAAAGGAAGAAGCGGAGACAGTGGGCTTGTGGGAGGGCTAGGGAGGGGAAGGAGTGAGAAAGCAAGGACTATCTGAAATTGGAGAAGTCAGTGTTCATACCGTTGGGTTGTAAACTACCCAAGCGAAATATGAGGTGCTATTCCTCCAATTTGTGGTGGGACTCACTCTGGCCGTGGAGGAGGCCCAGGACAGAAAGGTCGGATTCGGAATGGGAGAAGGAGTTGAAGTGCTGAGCCACCGGGAGAACAGGTTGGTAATTGCGAACTGAGCGGAGGTGTTGGGTGAAGCAATCGCCAAGCCTGCACTTGGTCTCGCCGATGTAGAGAAGTTTTTCCGAGATTGCTTCATGTCCAAAGTGTTTAGGTATGCATTTGGTTCATATCCCTCTAAACCATTCCTATGCATGTACCTGTCCAAATGTATGTTAAATGTTGTTATAGTACCTGCCTCAACTACGTCCCCTGACTGCTCGTTCCATATACCCACCACCTTCTGTGTGAAAAGCTTGCCACTCCGTTTCCTATTCAATTTTCCCCCTCTCACCTTAAACCTATATACTCTAGTTCTCTACCTATAGCTCAGTCCCTCAAAGTGCTGGCAACATCCTTGTAATTCTTCTTTGCACCATTTCCAGCTTAACAGCATCTTTCCTATACCCAAACTGAACACAATACTCCACTGCAGTCTCACTAACGTTTTGCACATGATTGCACAATGCTCAGTTTCATTTGCAACTCCTGATCAAATGAGGCAGTTCATGCCTGTCTGCCTGAAGAAGGGTCCCAACCCAAGACATCACCTTTCCATGTCCTTTCCATGATGTCCAGAGATGCTGCCTGACCTACTGAGTTACTACAGCACATGTTCTTGTTTTTTGCAATCAGCATCTGCAGTTCCTTGTTTCTCCATCTCTTTCTGCTTCATCAATAACCCTCCTTCCATCATAATGTGGGATGTGAAAATGTTTACAGATAATTGTATAATGCCCATTCGTTGCAGTTTATGCCTGATGCAGCAATATTTAGACAACATTTAAATATATGCTGACAAGTGGCAAATATTGTTTAATTCACAAAGGTGCCTGGTAATTCTCTCTCACAGCAGAAGCGGCACAGTGGAGCAGCGGCAGAGTTGCTTGCTTTTAGAGTTGGAGACCCAAGTTCGATCCTGAGCATGGGTGCTGTCTGTACGGAGTTTGTAGGTTCTCCCTGTGACCACATAGGTTGCCTCTGGGTGCTCCGGATCCCTTCCAAACCCATGCAGGTTTGTAGGTTAATAGGCTTTGGTAAGTTGTAAAATTGTCCCTAGTGTGTAGAATAGTGCTAGTGTACTGGGATCACTGGTTGTCGTGGACTCAGTGGGCTGTAGAGCCACGTTTCGTGCTTAATCTTTAAAAAAAAAACTAAGCAGAGAATTACACCACCTTCCTTTGACATTCAAAGGCATTACCTATGACGAGCTCCCCACCATCATTATTCTGGGAGTCAATATTGACCTGAAGCACAGGCTGACCAATCACAAAAATATCATTGTTACAGTAGCAGATCAGTGGCTTGGTCTCTTGTGGCCTTGTGGCCTTTTAAGCCTATACGATGCACAAGTCCAGAATGTGAAATAATACATCTATCTATCTATACATAACTAAAACTCTGATCTTGTTATCTTCCGGTTTGCCGGTATTTCTATTTGCGTAAAAGCGGTTCGCGATAGCACTACGATTTTCAGCCAGTTCACTCGCCATTCTCCTGTGCTGCGAGTGCACCAAGTTTCGTTCCGATCAGTTGAATGTCGTAAAAGTGAGTGAGGTTTAAAAATCTTAAAAAACGCACGTGCGCAGATCAATCTCTGCTCCTGCCAGTCGGCGCCGCGCGAATTAGTCTCTTCCCTTGTCACTCGCCCGGGACGGTCCGCCCCTTCCTGCGCCATTGCGTCTTTATTGGAGCTGAGGGTGGCCGGCAGAGGTATCCAACAGGACTTTCGGAGTGACCCGAAGCAACCCAGCCCCGTCGCCCAGCCCGCCCCAAGCAGCAGCCCCGTCGCCCAGCCCGCCCCAAGCAGCAGCCCCGCCACAAACAGCAGCCCCACTCCATGCAGCAGCCCAGCCCCAAGCAGCAGCCCAGCATTGGAGACCCGACCCAGCCCAGAGTCGGAGACCCAGCCCAGTCGGACATGTTGCCGATGTCGCCAAACCGAAAGTAGAGACTCTGATCCCAGCGGAGGAGAACGACCAGTGACCAGCGCCCGCTGTGAGTCCCCATCGCACCACCAATTCCAACCACTACCCCTCTGGTCCCCCTCGCTGGCTCCTCCCCTCTCCCCCCAACCCCGTGATGCCACCCTCTCCCCCATGGCTGTTCCCCTGTCTTTTCTCTGAGCTCACCCCCCCCCCGCCCACACACCCCTCTCCCCCCACAACCCCCCCACCTACACACCCATTTGCCCCATAAGCCCCCCTGCCCACACCCTCCCGCACACACCATCACCCCCCCGCCCCACACACCCACCCCGCTGCCCACACCCACCCCTCTGCCCACCCCCCCCCCCACACACACACCTCCCACACACACACCTCCCCACACACACCCCCACACCCATCACACACCCCACCATCCACACACCCCATCGCCCACCCACCCTCGCACACACACTCTCCTGCCCCACAACCTCCCTGCCCCCACAACCACCCCGCCCCCAAATACCGCCCCCCCACCACAATCCCCCCAGCCCC
Organism: Leucoraja erinaceus; assembly: GCF_028641065.1. Classification (NCBI taxonomy): domain Eukaryota; kingdom Metazoa; phylum Chordata; class Chondrichthyes; order Rajiformes; family Rajidae; genus Leucoraja; species Leucoraja erinaceus. Next base: position 27,010,182 of record NC_073393.1, on the reverse strand, counting down.
CACAACGCCCCCTGCTCCCACACACCCACAACCTCCTCCCCGCCCCCATAACCTGCCCCCACACAACCCCTCCGCCCCACTCACCACTCATACACCCATCCCCCCCCACAACCCCTCCGCCCGCACCCCCCCCTGCCCACACACACACCCCTACACACACCCCCCCACACACCCCCCCCCCCACACACACACACCCCCCCACACACACACCCTCCCCCACACATCCCCCCCTCCCACACCCCCCCCACAACCCTCCTGCCCACATACACACCTTCCCCCCACCCCACACCCCCCGACACACACACCCCTTCCCCACACCCCCCTCCCCCCACACCACCCTCCCCCCCCCCACATATCCCCGTCCACACACACCCCTCCACACCCCACACCACCTTTCGCCACACACCCCACTTCCCTCACCCCTTTCCCTCCTCCCCTCCCACACATGAGGGGGAGGGAGTGCTCGGGGATGAGGGGGATATGAGCCCCGCCTGCGTAGTTAGGGGCTATGGGTGAGTGGTGGAATATTGTGTAGGGGGAACGGGTTGCGTTGGGGGAATGGGTGAGTGGTGGAATATTGCTTTGGGGAATGGGTTGCGTTGGGAGACCAGGTTTCCCGTGTGACTGGGACCCAACGGGTCCCACTTAGTCTAGTACTTATCTAAAACTCTGATGTTGTGCTCTTCCGCTTTGCGTGGTTTTTCTAATTGCGCGAAATCGGTACACGATAATACTGCGATTTTTCGCCACCTTACTCACCATTGTCCTCTGCTGCAAGTGCAACAAGTTTGGTTCCGATCCATGGCATATTTTAAAAGTTATTCCGGTTTAAAATCTTTAAAACCGGTCATGCGCAGATTGGTCTCTTCTCCTTTCTTTTAAAACCTTTTTATTAATTTTTCAAAAACAAAAAATAATGATAAACATAACAGTGATATTGATACATAGAAATCAGGATTAAATTAACAACAAATGTAACCTAAATATAAATCCTGTGTCAAAATACAAATTGGGTATAGACCTCCCGGTCTCTATGTAAATATAGATAAATGTTTAAAAGAGAACGTATATATAAAAACAAAAAGATTAAAAAAAAGAGAGCAAAACAAAACCCCCTAAACTAAAATATGCAAAACAAAAGCAAACAGAATCTGGGCTGCAAAAAATTTCAACAATTTAGACCCCTGTTGGTCGTCAAATCCGTTCCACCGTATAAAGGTAAAAAATTATTATAACGGTTGGAGAGGGAACAATTTATATAGTGTGAAAGTATTGAATAAAGCTTCCCCGAGTCCTATCAAATTTAACCAAGGGTTCAACAATGTCACTCCTAATTTTTTCTAACTTGAAACATGATATCATTTCAGAATACCAATGAAGTGTGGTAGGAAGATTAGAGTCTTTCCATTTAAATAAATTAGATCTTCTGGCAATTAATGTAGTAAAAGCAATCAACCGACGGGCTGAACGGGACAGATGAATCGAATCTAACATTGGTAGCCCAAAAATTGCAGTAATCGGATGAGGTTGTAAATCAATACCTAAAACTACAGAAATAGTATCAAACATTTATTTCCAATATTTTTCCAAAAGTGGGCAAGACCAAAACATATGAGTCAGCGAGGCCACTTCAGAATTACATCTGTCACAGGTAGGATTTATATGACCATAAAAACGAGCAAACTTATCTTTTGACATATGTGCTCTGTGAACCACCTTAAATTGTATCAGAGCGTGTCTTGCACACATTGAAGAGGTATTGACTAATTGAAGAATCCTCTCCCATTTCTCTATAGGTAAACAAATTTGAAGTTCTCTTTCCCAATCATTCTTAATTTTATCAGATGCGCCTACTTGTAATTTCAAAATCAACTCATAAATAGTCATTATTAAACCTTTCTGATAAGGTTTCAAATGTAAAAAAAATTCTGAGATTTTGGTTTGATGTGATAACAATAAAGAGGGTAAAGTAGCCTTCAAAAAATGTCTAATTTGTAAATATTTAAAAAAATGTAAATTAGGGAGATTATATGTATTGGAGAGTTGTTCAAAAGACATAAAACAACCGTCTAAAAACAAATCACGAAAAAAATACTAATCCCTTCTTCCATAACAGAAAGGCTTGATCAGTACTGGAGGGTTGAAAGAAATAATTAGATATGATAGGACTCGATAAGATAAAATCATTCAATCCAAAAAACTTACGAAATTGAAACCATATTCGCAATGTGTGTCTTATTATTGGGCTAATCGTACATTTATTCAATCTCGTAATTGTAAAAGGCAACAAGACGGATCTTCTACATTTGTGTTGCACCATTTGCTTCTAAGAAGTCGACAAATGGAGACCAAATCCTTTGGAATTGGTCTACTTTGTCTGTTAGGAGGAATCACATTTCTTCAAGATGTAGGGTTTACAACATGTTTGAAATCCACATTTTAAGCGTTGGTATCGATGTATTTTTCCAAAATGTCAGTATAAGTTTATTTGCCGTTATTAAACCATAATTAAGGAATGATTTTTGAAACATATTCAATTTATTCTCGTCTTCCAGTAATCCAAATATAATCAATTCAGTGTTAGGATCAAGTTTTATCTTAAGTAATTTTGTGAAAATTTCAAAGATTTCGCTCCAAAATTTGTGTAATTTTATACAAGAAACAAAAGAGTGTGTTATAGTGGCATTCTGAGATAAACATTTATCACAAATGGGGGAAGTATTTGGGTAGAATTTGTGCAATCTAGTTTTCGAATAATATAATCTGTGTAGAATTTTAAATTGATTTAAATTATGTCTTGCATTAATCGAACATTTATGTATATATATCAAGTTTTTCTCAAGTTTCTTTCGGGATTTTTATCAGTAGTTCTCATTCCCATTCTTCTCTAAGTGCCTCTGTCTGTGGTAATTCTATATTTAAGATACTATTGTATAAATATGATATTAATTTCCTTGATTCAACCTTATTGTTCATTGCTTCTTCCAATGAGTCTAGAGTTAAAGTTTGGTATCCTTGTATATATTTTTGTATATATAGGAAGTCACGGATCTGAAGCTATTTAAAGTATTGGTTATTTTTCAGCTTGTAATTTGATTGTAATTGTTGAAATGACAGCAAGTTTCGTACATATCACCGATCCGTTTAAATCCCAGTTTTTCCCATTGGTTATATGTTTTATCAGTGAAAGAAGGTTTAAATGCTGGATTATTAACTAATGGGGTTAAAAGCGATAGATTTCTTAATTTTAAAGTTAATTTTATTTGTTTCCAAATTCGTATTGTATTATGGATGATTGGGTTCTTCTTGTATATTGTGTAGTTCATTTTTATCGGGGATCGCCCCTATATTAAAAGGAGAACAGTCCTCTTTCTCCATTTTTATCCATTCTGACTGTTGGGCAGAACTGTCCAAACAATAGATTATATTTTTCATATGCACTGCCCAGTAGTAGTATCCGTTTCAGGACTGGGTGAATGGTGGTCAAGAATAACAAATAGCTATCTCTCCTTTATTCTTCTGCTTACTACCTCTGCTTCTTTTCTCTTCATTGTCTTTCTTTTCTCAAAAAAATTAAAAAAAAAATATCCTAAAAATCTTAAAAGTTAAAGCATAATACCATCATATTAATATTTTTCAAAAAATAACAATATCTTAGAGAACTTAAAAGTTAAGGTATGATACCATCATGTTAATGTTCCGAAAATTAATAAAAAAAGAACTCATCAGGTTAAATTCTTAATCATTTACAAAATCAAACAATTTAAAAAAAAAGGATAACTATAATAGTAAGAGAAAGAGGAAACTAAAGTATAAAATCGTAATAAACATCCAAGAATGAGAAAGCATAATGTTGTCAAATTAGGAATAAGAGATGTCGGATTGTAACTCAACCGGCTCTCAGCAGTTCCTTGTCGCAGCTCGGGGGGGGGGGGGGGGGGGGGACACAGTGAACACTGTCCACCCCAGTCATAACGATGCCTGGAGCAATGTATAAACTAATCAATAAACTATAAGTGCAAGGGATACCGGCAGGGAAAACAATATAAAGTTTATGCAGAATCTTGATAAACCTCCAAAAAGCAGGAAGCGTCTTGCGGGTTGTTGAAGAACTGAATGTTACCATCAGGGAGTTGTATTCACAATCTGGCTGGATAGAACAGGGCAGGGCGTAGCTGTTTCTTGAATAACCCAGACATGACCTTATAGAAAGGCAGTCTTAGTCCCATAACTTCGCGGCTGTAGTCAGGTAAAATACGAAACTTGCAGTCTTCGAATTCGATCATGCCCGATCTTCTTGTTGATCGGAGGGTATTTTCCTTCATCTGCAAAAAGTGGAACCGAACAATCAAATGTCTCGGTTTGTCTCCGTGATCCGGGTTTTTTCCCAACCCCGGCGTGCACTATCCAAAATCGGCAGATCTCCAAACTGCTCGGCTCCAAAAATCTCCTTTAACATTCTAGAAACATATTTAATAGCATTGTCACCTCCCCCACCTTCAGGAAAACCAACAATTCGCAGATTCTGCCAACGGCTTCTATTTTCCAGGTCCATATTTTTAATCTTGTACTGTTCGAGTGCATGGGAATTTTCGGTCATTTTCCGTTCCAATGCAGCAATCTTCGCATCTCCAGGGTTAGCAACTTAGCAATTTGTTCCTTCTGTTTGCGACACTCAGTTTGCAACACAGTCAGCTTTGCTTTTTCCAACTTCTTCCAGCTTGTTTCCAACTTCTTTCACCATTGCTTCCAAGCCGCTGAATCTTATCCAGTTTATCATATAGTTTCGCTATTTCTTCTAAAGTACTGGGATCAGATGCCATGCCTTCACCACAATCGTTTCTTGGAGAACCTTTTTTCCTCTTGTCTCCATCCTTTGTTTGGTTGAAATGTATAAAAAGTTTTAAAAAGAGTTATTCCATGTCTTGAAATCAAGTAATATTGAAAGAGTGGTAAGAAAGGGTTAAAAGTTAAGGGAGCAAGCAATATGCAACCTTACTACTGCTGCCACTAGAGAGACTTCCTGGTCTCTTCTCCTGTCAGGCAGCGCCCGACAGCATCCACCAACTACAAAATGAACTGGCACCAAGAAGGATGATGGCAATGGGTTCACGGAAACATAACCATCTTCATGTTCCCCTCTAAGTTCAACAGTATCCTGACATGGAAACTTATAACTGATCCTATTTTTGTTGCCATGTCTAAATGCTGAAAAACCTCACTCAATAGCCACATTGAAATAGTTTCACTGGAAGGATGGCAATAACCTGATAGGATGGTACACCGTAACCTAAATAAGCACAATTTGGAATAGGCAATAAAGCCAGACCTTCTGGCAACATCCAGATACTGGAACATAATAGAAAGATAATCTTGAGTGGGCCAGAAATAATAGTTTTACAAGAGCTGTCATTTATACATCTAATGTGTACAAGGATTGACACTAATGAGGTGACTAGTAGGTTTAATGTCAATGGTTAATAAATGGCAGATGTTATATAAAATGAAATACTTAGCATCTGGAACTGAGAAGCAAGGGACATGTCAATTCCACGTATGCACACCATTAAAGTAATTGAACAAGAACACAGTTTCAAGGGTGAAAGCTAGTCGCTGATCACTTCCTAAATATTTATGAGAAATATGAGGTAGGTATTGGTAAAATGCACATTTCTCCAAAGGATTGCTTGCTCAATAAAGCACAGATTTCTGCTTCTTGAAAGGATTTGTTACTTCTGCACAGGGTCTCTCATTGAGTTCTTGTTTGCACAGCTGTGATGCTGAGACTCTGGAGATAGTGTTGAGGAAGCTAGCAAAGGATTATAGCTGAACTGAGTTACAAGGAAAGGCATGGAGAATTATCAAAGGTATTGGGTTTGATTCAGTGGTTGCATTTCTGAATCAGAATTGGACTGTTATGGGTTCGGACCTAATTTTACTGACCTGACTGAGTAATGTTTGTTGACACCTCAGTAAAGTATGGAGAGAAAACACCTCTGTTGGATATTCTGCACTTCGGATGCAACTTTAAAAATAGGTTATTTGATGCAGTGTATGGTATTTTGCGTTGCCTTTTGCCCAGATACGTTGAACACTGATGGCTCTAACTTGCTGTTCTGATGTTTTTGGAATAATTGTATTAATGTAAAACACAAAGTGCAGGAGGAACTCAGTGGGCCAGCTAGCATATGCAGAGGGAATGGACAGACCCCAAACAATTAGGGTCAGGACCCTTCTTCAGACCTGAAACATCACATATCTATTCCCTCCACAGATGCTGCCTGATCCCCTGAGTTACTCCAGCACTTGTTTTGTTAAAAATGCCATCATCTGCAATTCCCTGTGTCTCCATTTGTATTAATGTAGCTGTTTTACAGTTTTATCTATGTTATTTGGGTCCTAACCATCATTGTACTTTCCTTTTTTAAAAGGAAGTGGCTAGGTTTTGCAGTCTCCAGTAAAAGAAAGCTGCTGCTGTTCACCATATTTACAGGCAGCTGCTTATTAATTTTTCATGAGCTTGTGAGCAGTAACATTTCATCCTTGTGAATCTAGTCCAATGTAGCTGCCTCCATGGGGAACCCATTTCTGAGATTGGGAAACAATGGTGTTTGTTTAGATTAGTGATGCAGCGCGTAAAAAGACCCGCCAGCCCACCGATTCCATGCCGACCAGTGATCCCTGTGCACTTGCACTGTCCTACACACGAGGGACAATTTATAATTTTTACAGAAGCCAATTAGCCTACAAACCTGTACATCTTTGGAGTGTGGGAGGAAACCAGAGCGCCCGGAGAAAACCCATGTGGTCACAGGGAGAACATACAAACTCCGTACTGACAGCACCTGTAGCCCGGGTCGAACCCGGGTCTGTGGCGTTGTAAGACAAAACTCTACTGCTGCACCACCGTGCCGCCCCTTTTTTCTAGATTCTGCCACAAGCACAGCAGGAGGATAATTTGGGTTTGTGTGCTCTTCCCACCTTTTTCATCAGGCACTTGGACCTTGTTTGAGTGCAATCTTTGCTTCGAGATACAGTGCAGAATCAGGCCCTTGGGCCCACCAAGTCCATGCCGACCAGCGATCCCCGCACACTAACACTATCCTACATGCACTAGGGACAATTTACAGTTTACAGATGTCAATTAACTTACAAACCTGTACATCTTTTGAGTGTGGGAGGAAATCGGAGCACCTGGAGAAAACCCACGCCAGTCATTGGGAGAATGTACAGACAACACCCGTACTCAGGATCGAACCTGGGTCTCTGGCGTTTAGGGCAGCAACTGTAATGCTCCACCACCATGCCGGAATCTCTGGTCTCTATTACTGAACCTTGGAACCTGCAGGTCAGCAACACTCAATCATGCTTGGTTCTTCCTGCTGAAAGACTACTAATTTTTGGGGCAGATCACCAGCACTTTTCTCTCAGCTTCACCACCCTTTCCATGTAACATATGACTCTCAGCCATTCTGGAAAATCTTCTTGCACCTTTCTTGTGGCTTTCATATAAGATGTCCAGTGGCGATAGTTAGTATTTTATGAGGATATGTTTTAACTTGCCCACTTTCATATTCTTTGTGTGTTAATTCACTCAGAATGTTATTGTAACCTCGCCATCTTCACTTTATAATTCACTCCAGAATTAGTCCTCCAATTAAGTTTCTTTTCTTGATGCATTCAAGAGAGAGTTTGATGTAGGTCTTAGGGCTAACGGAATCAAGGGATATGGGGAGAAAGCAGGAACGGGGTACAGATTTTGGATGATCAGCCATGATCATATTGAATGGCGGTGCTGACTCGAAGGGCCGAATGGCCTATTCTTGCACCTATTTTCTATGTTTCAATGTTTTTCAATACAGATTGTATTCATACATTGCAATAATTAATCTAAGGCTTCTGGTAGTCTTCCCTGATTGTCACTTGACACTTTCAGTGATCCAGTGGAGCTTGTATTGGAGCAGAGTGAATGACGCCATCAGCTTGTGAGTTTCCACTTTCACCGGTGGACTCCAGGAATTGCTGTCAGAAGCTACTTGATTAAGTGAGTGAAAAATAAAGTACAAAGTGTTGAAATAACTCAGCGGGTCAGGTAGCATCTTTAGAGTAGGTGGATAGGTGACATTTTGGGTTCGAACTCTTCTTCAGACTGTGGGGTGGTGCAGGGAGAAAGCTGGAAGAGAGGAGGCGAAGGGCAAAGCCTGGTAGATAATAGGAGCATACAGGCGAGGGTTTTTTGTTTGATAGGCAGATGGTTGGACAAAGGTCAGAGATGAAAAGACAGATGGTGTGAGACGAAAGGATTGAAGTAGGTGGAAGGGGAGGGGGAAGGGAGAAATAGGTGCAGGCTCAGGTGGGGCACAGCAAAGTGGGCGGGGGAGGGGAAAGGTTGTAAGTTCCTTAAAATTGGATATTTCAATGTTCATACCGTTGGGTTGTCAACAACCCAAGTGGAATATGAGGTGCGGTTCCTGAGGTGTTGTTCCTCCAGTTTGCACGTAGCCTCACTCTGGCAATGGAAGGACCCAGGACAGAAAGGTCAATATGAGAATGGGATGAAAAATTAAAATGGTTAGCGACTGGGGGATCTAGTAGGCTTTGGGAGACCAAGGTCAAGTGTCAGGTCAATTGAATTGCTCGCCGTTTCAGGTTGCAGGAGAATGCTGTCTGAGGGTTCTTGCTGAGAACCCTATTATTACCACTGCAAATGTAGACCATTGACTGTTGTCAGAAAGTGGCATATTAGTGAAGATTTGATTCCAGAATCAAGTTTTATTATATGTTAGTTTAACACCAAATAATTGTTGGTGTGAGCTAATTTGTGAGTAGGTTTGGTTTTACTTGCAAACTTACCAAGTGATTCTTTAAAATTGGCAGACTCCAATGGTGTATTTTTATTGATTCTTTAAAAAATTGTAAGCTGATTTACTTTGGAAACAAAAATACTTTCATAGTAATTAAGGCAATTTAAACTACCTCCCCTCATTAACAGTAATTCTGCAGTCAGTCATGCTATTAAGTCATGTCAAAGACAATTTGCCAAAGTTCCTACCTTCTTAAACGTTATAATGGAAAGCAAGGCAAATGATTTGAATGAACTAAACAATGGACACTGTAGCACATCAGGGATTTTTTTTAATGATATGTGGATGGCTTGATGTGTATTGTGAACATAAACTCTGCTAATACTTTTATAATGTACTCCACAGAGCCAAGAGTATACCTTTATATAAAATAAAATTACCTGCTTCAATCCTTACGTTTTAATGGCACATTCATTACATAATAGTAATTAATATCAGTTGCAAACACTAACTTTCATTGAAAGAAAACAAATTATAGATGCAAATATTTTTTTTTCAGGAAAATGTTTGGAGAAAATGATAATGAGAATTTAATATCCAGCTATGAACATAAGGAGATAGTAATTTCAACTGTTCATTTTAACTGAAAACAAGAAATTTTATTTTTCATTGTTTCTGTTACAATTCTTAATGAAAAAACCCTTCGGTTTTGATTACCAGCCATCAGAATATTTGCTATAACAGAATGCTATAACAGAATCAGAATATTTGCTATAATAAATATATTATTACTAAAGATAACAATTTTTAATAAGAGTATCAAGTTGACTTGCATGTAAACTTGTGGTTAGCCAAACATTGCTGCCTTTCTACTAATTCAGTCCCACAGCTCCAGCACACTGTGACCGACATACATTGGGTATCGGTTAAGCAACAATGACTTTTTAAATTATCATCCCTTTTTATAGACCCCTCCATGATCTTGGTACCATTCTATCTTTGTAATCTTTATTTTATTTCTAAGAACACAAGAACATGTGCTTTCCTCAAATCTACTCTATCATCCAATGAGGGCATGGCCTATTTTAATCTTGGCCTCAGGTTCATTTTCAACTTTCCAACTCCCCCCCCCCCCCCTCCCCCCTCCACACAGACGGTAGGAGACTGGAAGTAAGAAAAAGCCAGAACGAAGCAGGGCCGGTAACAGATGGCCAAGGAAGTGTGGAGCCCACAATGGCCCATTGTAGGCTGGGCAAGATGTAATAACGGAGGGATACAACAGTGCGAACAGTGTAACTAGTAGGGGAGAGGGATTGCAGGGGTTACTTGAAATGAGAGAAATCAACCTTCATATACTGCTGGTTTGTAAGCAAAATACTGGCAGATAGAATCTGGAGAATTTGCTCTATGATTTTAATTGCTCTCGGGTCTACATTAGTTGCAAGAAGGCCCTCCTGAAAACTCCTCTGTCTCTCCCTCTTCCTTATCTCTAAAGTCTTATACTCGTTAAAGCCCTTGATTTGGCAAAAAACCTTTGCTATCTGCCATTGGGGCCTGGTGGCAAATTGTGCTTGATGAATTCCAGCTGGATGTTTCACTTTGTTAAATGTAATATATAAATGTTTTTGTCCCCAACCAGTTTATTTCTCCGACTAAGAGCAAACCTCCTGTATCATTTCTAGGTTTCATCCGTCACCTACCAAGAAAGGATGAAAACTGTACGTTGGCATGTAGCATTTTGTTGTGTATTTTTACGATGCTACAATTTATAGCAGGAATTTATCATCCATTTATACTGTGGCTGGGGCATTTCCTCACTTCATCAATTGCAGACTTTTAGAGATATGTAAGCACAGTTTAAGATGGCTCCCTGGAAGCCCCACGTAAAAACAAAATCAACGTAGCTCAATCTATTAATGAATTTTGAGTATTTTCCCAAGATTTCTTCCTCTGCATGCTGTCTGTCTTGTTCAGTGGCAGCCTCATTGTGGCGAACTTAGTCATTCTGTGTTAGCTGCCTATTTATCTTGTCAGTTGCAAGCAATAAGAGGGAGTGGAGTCTATTAAAAGTGTGTGCATGGACAGCGAACTAATATCCTGGATAATCTAAAATGACAGACAAAATTACATTGGTTCCTCAGCCACTTGAGTCGGACTCTGCCAAGTAATATTCTTGCTCGTGTTTGAAACTGTCAGCAGTTCCATGTCTTTCTGCTGAGATCTATACCAATGTGGGAGAAAGGGGCAGGAGGGATCCTATGTCTGTGAAGTTGTGTCATTCTAATGTGCGTTACGATCTATGATTATAACTTTGGTGGATACAATGTATGTTAATTTTACAAGGATTTGGTTTCGTGTGTATCATTTTCAAGTTTAAAATACTTGTAAAACCCAATGTGCAGTAATAAATATATAGTTGGCAAATAAAAGTTGGGAATAAATATAATGCAATTAGAACAGTGCAGTAACAGTCCCCCGTGTCTGTGCAGAAAATGATCTCATCTGGCTAATCTCATCTGGCAGAACATTGATCCATGCATATCCGTGTGCCGATCTAAAGGCTTCCTAAATATCACTACCATATCTGCCTTCACCGTCAACCCTGGCAATGCGTTCCAGCAACCCTGCACCCTGTGTGTAAAACAAAACATGCCCTGCACATCGCCTTTAAATGTCGCACCTCTCACCTCTAGATATTGTAAATGTTCGTAAAACAAAAAATCTACTGTGATATTGTTGATGATTTGCTGAAAGTTATGCTATTCCAAATAACAGGGAAGAACGAGCTGTGGAAAGATGACTAATTGATATATTTAGTTTAAAAGAAGACACAAAGTGCTGAAGTATTTCAGAAGGCCAGGTAGTGTCTCTGATAAACATGGATAGGTGACGTTTCAGGTTGGGACCCTGGGTGGGGGAAATAACTGTTATTGTGAGTCTGAAACTCTCTAGTCCCTAAATCCCCTTCCGCATTCACACAATTGTCTTTATAATGCTGTTTTCTATAACATGGGTTTTCTTAGTAATGCAACTATCGTGTGATAGTAGAACTACCCTTATAGCATCGATAAATGTCCTGTTATCCACTTCAGAAAAAAAGTCAATTTCTGAAACTGTGAAATCAGGAAATGTTAATGTGCATGGTGACATGGTGCTCTTGAGCAGTGAGGGCAAACAGGCAGATGTAGCAAATAGTTATATAGGTAAATGGCTAACACAGCAAAAGGATGTGAAGGATGGAGCAAGCATGTTCAGCTACATATACAGAGGGCTTTGGTGAGAACATGTTTAGACTGTAAAATACATTTTTTCTCCTGAAATGATACACTGCACAATGAAGATCTAGTGGTCTGATTACTGGGATTGGAGAACGGCCAAATGAAGAGTAATCACTAAAGTTTAGAAGAATGAGTGGGTATCTCATGGCATACACAAGTTATTTTTGGACAAGAGAGATGGACATTGGGAGAATGTTTCCCTGGAGTGTGTATAACCAGAGCTGAATGTAATAAGGATTAAGACTGAAATGAAGAAACATTTCTATACTCACAGAATAGAATAGAATAGCTTCTTTATTGTCATTGTAACATGAACCATGTACAACGAAATTTAAAAATGCCAGCCAGTCAGTGCACCATTCAAACATTTCTAAAAGCTAACGATACATACAAGGTAAAATATTAAAAGATAAACAACTAAAATAAATATCACGAAAATAGCACGCATAAACACCCAACCCTCCATCCTTCTGTCGATTTCACAGTGTACCACAGTCCCTTAGTATGTCTCGCCCCTGCGTTCCTTGGCGGCTACATTTAGTGCTTTTATAGCAGTGGGGTAAAAACTGTTTTTTAGTCTGTTCGTCCTTGTCCTTGTAGATCTGTACCGTCTGCCTGACGGCAACAGTTCAAACAGGGAGTGTCCGGGGTGGGAAATGTCCTTTATGATACTCTGGGATTTTTTGGTGCAGCGGGAACTGTGTAAGTCCTCCAAGGTAAGGAGAGGGCAGCCGACAATCCTCTGGGCGTTGTCAATGGCCCTCTGGAGCGCTTTCCTCTGAGCCGCTGTGCAGCTGGTGTACCACACGCATACACAGTATGTTAGTATGCTCTCAATGGAGCACCGATAAAAGGACAGCAGCAGTCTCTGAGTGATGTTATTCTTCCTGAGCACCCTCAGGAAGTGCAGTCTCTGCTGGACCTTTCTCAGCAGCGCAGTGGTGTTCATGCTCCACGTCAGGTCCTCCTCAATACGGATTCCCAGGAAGCGGAAATCCGCCACCCTCTCCACACAGTCCCCTCTGATAGTCAATGGTACCATGTCCGTTTTATTCTTCCTAAAGTCTATTATTAATTCCTTTGTCTTTAAGGTGTTGAGGAGCAGGTTATTTTCTTCACACCACACTGTCAGCTGCTCCACCTCATCCCGGTAGGCGTACTCGTCCCCCCAGGAGATGAGTCCCACCACCGTAGTGTGGCACAGCATGGTGACTATGATCAATTTGTAACCACTTAAAGCATAGAGGACAAGTTGTTGAAGCAAAAAGCAGCAATGGGGTTTGGGCAAAATTGTGAAATATATAACTTGAATGGATCACCATGATTGTATTGGATGATTTAATGAAGTTTGATGGGCACGTGGTCTATTTTGCTCCATTTGCCTTTGTTTCTATGAATTTTCAGCCAGGGAGAACATTTAAAATAGCATTCCAGACCTTGTTTGTAACATCTAATTAAAAACAAAACATGTATACATTCACCTTATTTTATCCCTTTACTTAATACTTAATATTGAGTTGATCACTATTGGCACAACACACAAGTGATGAATTCAGTGACCAGTCCATATGTTTTTGCTGTGTTGGGTGAGGGAAGGAAGTTGGCAAGGATCCCAGAAGAACACCTTGCTTGTAAATGATCCCTTGCATTCTTTGAATCTCAAGAAGTGGCAAACAGAATATTTTAAGGTCTCATCAGGGGGAAGCACTCAAGTTTAGGAACACTTATTCAGCACTTTGCTAGCGCCGGCCTCCTTTCCGAATGGAGATTGAATTAATTTGGTTGCTTTTTGTGATTTTTTTTCTATTATGAATTATGTTGAATGAGCCATTTAATTCCTTGCTACTAATTGGCATTGGTTTATTACCGCTCCCTCCTCATCTCCCCCACTTTTCCCTCTCTCTCACCTCCTTATCACCCTCCCCTCCCTCTATCCCCCTGCTCCTCCACTCCTCACCTCCCCCCAATCACTCCCCCCACACAATGAAAATCGTGATTTAAAAAAAAAAATGAAACTACCCCCTATCCCATCCCCCACAATGAAAATCGCAATGTTTTTTTTTAATAAAACGTCCCCCCTATTTACCCTCCCCCCCACCAATGAAAATCACAATTTTTATTTAAAATAACCTAAACACAATGTCAGCTGTTAATGAAAACAGAAGAATTTGATTAAAACTGAAATCTTTTGAAAATCACGATTTTTCAAATGTAAATGAGATTCGGGATCCCATTTTGATGTCAAGTGGAAAACTGGTTTGAAAAGTGATTTTTAAAAAGTTTAAAATGTCAATAACATTTAAAATATAACATCACTCTGAACGAAACATGTTTCATTTACATCCCAGGACAATGGTGAGTAAGGTGGGTAAAAATTGTTGTGCTATCGTGTACTGTTTTGGCGGGGTTTTGGGATCTCACACATATGCACGCATACAAACAAACAAACAAGATGAGAGTTTTAGTAATATAATATATACTAGATCAAGTGGGACCCGTTGGGCGCCGTTCCCCCAACGCAATATTCCACCACTCACCCGTTACCCCAACACAACCCGTTCCCCCAACGCAATATTCCACCACTCGCCCATAGCCCTCAACCGCGCAGGTGCGGCTGATTACCCCTCATCCCCAGCACTCCTTCCCCTACTCTTCACCCTCCCTCTTCTTTCTCCTCCCGTCCCCCACTCCCTCACGCAACTCTCCTTCCTACTTCTTTCCCCTATCCTGTCACTCCCTCCCTCCAAAACCCCTCTCCACTCCTTACCCCCCCTCCTCTCCCTCTATCTGTTTAAATAACATTAAACACCAATCTCGCCCTCTCCTGTTGCCCTCCTCCACTACCTCCCTCTCCTTACAACAATGTAACAAATCTCTCATTGCCCTTAGAAGTCCTGTCTTTGTTAACATTGTATCACTTACATTTAAAAAGAGCAATCTTTTATGTAAATGAGATTTGAGATCTCATTGTGATGGCGCAAGCTGCTAACTGTCAGTGCCGATGCAAGTGAATTTATCTTAACGTGGGATTTTGTAAAGTTTAAAAGTTTAAAATATGTCTAACTTGTAAAATATACCATCAATCTGAACGAAACTTGATGAAAACACACCACAAGGCACACCACAGGACAATGGTGAGTAAGGTGGTCCAAAATGTTAGCACTATCATGTACCGTTTTGGCCAGTCCATAGTAAACGTCACCCATCCATGTTCCAGGAGAACATGGACAGACAGACAGAATCACAGATATAATTACAAACAAGATGAGAGTTTCAGTAAAAAAAGATAGCTAGATTGATTCCATTCATTTGTCCATCTCCTGTGTTGGAGACGGTAAGATCAAGAAAGGGGCGGGACGTGTCGAAGATGGTCCAAGTGAATTTGAGTGCAGAATGGAAATTGGTAGTGAAGTTAATAAAGTCCAGGAGTTTTGCATGGGTGCAGAAGGTAGCCTCGATGCAGTTGTCAATGTAGCGGAGGTTGAGTTCAGGGATGGGCCAGTGTATGCCTGGAACAGGGATTGTTTGACGTACTCTACAAAGAGGCAGGCATAGCTATGGCCTGTGCAAGTGCCCATGGCTACGCCTTTGATTTGGAGGAAATGAGAAGAGTCGAAGGAGAAGTAGTTGAGAATGAGGACCAGCGGACTAGGCGGAGGAGAGTATTAGTATAGGGAAATTGGCTGGTTCTGCGGTAGAAGAAGAAACGGAGGGCTTTAAGGCGTGCCTGGTGAGGGACAGAGGTGTAGAGTGACTGAACGTCCATAGTAAACATGAGGGAGTGGGGGCCCGGAAAACAGAGGCCATTAATGAGAAGAAGATTGTGAGGTATCTTGGACATAGGTGGGAACGGATAAGGCGAGGGGGGATAGGTTGTAGTCGAGGTACACGGAAATGATTTCAGTGGGGCAGGAACAGGCAGAGACAATGGGTCTGCCAGGGCAGTTGTGTTTATAGATTTTGGGGAGAAGGCCGTGTCGTGCGAGGCTGGGGAATGATAAGGTTGGAAGTTGTTGCTGGGCAGACAGCCGGAAGTGATAAAACCGGAGATAATCTGCAAGATGATGGCCTGGTGCTCATCTGTGGGGTCATGGTCCAGGGGTTAGAAGGAGGAGGTGTGCGAGAGCTGGTGCCTGGCTTCAGCACGTTAGAGGTCAGCTTGCCAGACTACCACGACATGTTGTGGTTGCTGCAGAGTGAGCAATCACAGAAGTGAGCAACCAAACAGTGTATGCTCAGAAGGGGTGAAGGGATCATTACTGAATGGCGAGGAGTTCTTCTCATAGAAAAAAGCATGAAAAAGGTATCTATCTATATTACTCAAAGTCTGATCTTGAACACTTCCTGTTGTTCTGTATATTGATTTTAGAAAAAACTCTGCCACTTACGGCTGTGACCTTTGGCCATCTTACCCAGAGTCCCCCTCTGCTGCGCAGGACAAGAGGATTTTTCCCATCGATGTAAAATAAAAGAGTTATTGAGTGTTTAAAAAATGTTGAGATTCTCTCTCCTGAAGGCCACGCCCCTTCCGAAGGGACTATAAAACCCATAAGTGTTGAGTGCCTCAGTCAGTCTCTGCAAGATGGGATAGCGAGAGGGTCACGCCTCTCAGTCTGAGCTGTGAATAACACTGAACACATGTCTACTAAACTGTGAGTGGTTTTACTGACCTGTCAGTGCCCTTAATGTGGTTTGAAAATATAGTTTGGGTTTGGAAATGCTGAAGCTGTGTTGCCTAATTAAGTTGCCGTGCCTAATTAAGTTGCCTTGCCTAATTAAAATTGCCTTGCCTAATTAAAGTTGCCTTGCCCAATTAAAGTTGCCTTGCCTTCTGTATAATTAAAAGTCTAATCTTGACCACTTCCTGTTTGCGCTTTATATTGATTTTAGAAAAAGCGCTACACGTATGGATGTGATTTTTGGCCAGCTTACTCAGCCCCCTCCGCTCATCAGGTGCCGAGGATTTTTCCCATCGATGAAAATCAAAAGAGTTATTAGTGTTGAAAAATGTTTGATTCTCTCTCCTGTCGATCATGCCATGAAGGCCACGCCCCTTCTGATGGGAGGGGAGGGACTATAAAACACAAAAGTGTGGGCATGGCTCGGTCTCTGCAAGATGGAGGAGGGAGAGGTCACAACTAGCTGTCTTTTGTGGCCTTGCACCATGCTTGAAATGGAATTTCAAGGAATAGCTGTGTCAACTGCCAGCCTACCAGCCGTGAGTGAGTGCGCTGCCAGCACTACAGGCTTGAGTGACTGAGCCGCCAGCCCAAGAATTAATTCGGCCCACAATGTCCATACTAGCCCTCTGGAAACCAGTCCCTTCAGCCCACAACACCCATACTAGCGCTCCAGAACACCCCCCCCCCCCCCCCCCCCCCCCCCCCACCACCACTGGCCACCAATATTGGAATTGGCGGAGAGGTGGAATATTGCGTTGGGGGACCAGCCCTCCCGTGTGATGCTGGGACCGAACGGGTCCCACTTAGTCTAGTAAATTATAGTTGTGACCAACTGATATGGATTGAATTTATGTATATAAATAAATGAGGTCTCAATGTGAATAGAACAGACTTGATTTTGAAGGGGATGTGACCAAAACCCTGGTGCCTTGGTTTGTTCAATAAACTGCCTGTTACAGTGCAGTGTTTGGGAACTCTAATTTAAAGCATTACAGATAAATACAAATTGTAACCGAAGCTTAATGTAATCAGTACCAACTGAGTTTTAAAACGTTCCATGAATTCTATTCCTGTTATTTTAAGATAGTGATCGCTGGCATCAGAACAGCTAATGGCCTGTTAGTTTTGAAAAATAATTTAATATTTCAGTTGGGCAAATCGTTATTCTAATATTTTTTGGGTTATTTTTATACATTAAATTTTGAAATGTCATTGCCGTCACATAAATCTGATTGTTCAGATGAAAATAAAATCACTTGGTTTACCTTTCTCTGCTTATATTTAAAACAGGTATGTAGTAACGCTTTGCATGTGTGGAAACAAGCAGGAATTTATCTGTATGTAAAAGGGTTGTAAGGGAATAAACTTGCACATCTCACCAAACTCACAGCCAAGGGAAAGATGGAAAGCTTCAAAGTTATAGAAAAAAATCACATCCACCAGCCAATTTCATTTGTATTTTTTGTAATATGAATCCACCTATGAGGTGCTTATCCAGTTAGACTGAGGAGATGTTTAACTCTTTTGCATGAACAGAAATAGTTCACACAGCCCCTCAAGCTACTATGCTTTAATAAGATCTTGGCTAATCTGATTGCATCCCTAACATTTCATTCCTGTTTAACCACAGTAACCTTTGATCCTTGATAATAAAACGTCTATCTATCTCTGCTTATTTAGTTTTAGAGATACAGCGCCGAAACAGGCCTTTCGGCCCACCGAGCCCGCACCAACCAACGATACTCGCACACCAACACTGTCTTACACACACTATTAACAATTTTATTCCAAGCTAATTAACTTACAAACTAATACGTCTTTGGAGTGTGGGAGGAAACCGATGATCTCGGAGAAAACCCATGCAGGTCACAGGGAGAATGTACATACAGACAAGCCCCCGTAGTCAACATCAAACCTGAGTCATTGGGGCTGTAAGGCAGTAGCTCAACCGGTATGCCACTGTGCTGCACTGCCTCAAAAACATTCAAAGAATTCACTTACATTTGAGGAAGTTCCAAACCCTTTCATTGCTCTCAGAATTTTTTTGTATAATATCTTCATCTTATGGTCCTTTACTTTCAAATGGTGTAGCTGCTCCCTCAGAGCACAAGAGTCCTGGGTTCGATCCTGACCTTGGGTGCTGTTTGTGTGGAGTTTGCACGTTCTCCCTGTCACCACATGGGTTTCCTCCCGCAACCTAAAGATGTGTGGGCTTGAAGATTGCCTCTGTAAAATACCCTGAAAGTGTAGGGAGCGGATACAAAAGTGAGATACATAGAACTTGTGTGAACGAGTAATCGAAGGGCCTGATGCCACAATGTATATTTCAATGAAACAAACAGTAACACTCAGTTCTAGATTCACTCAAGAGGCAGCAAGTTTCTGCACTTCCAACCTGTTGCAACCAATTTTTAAGTAAAATTCCCTCTTTTAAACACCAATATATACAAGCCTAGCCTGTGCAGATTTGGCAGTCATACCATGAGGTGTGTTCATCCAAGTCATTTATATAAAGTAGTCCCTGTGGCATATCATTGTTATTTCTTGCTAACCAGTTAAATACCCATTTACACCTGTAATTTCAATTTAACCATCTGATCTTCAATCCTATGCCAAGTTTCCTCCTACCTCATGAGCTTTTATTCTGCAATCATCCTTGATGCCCCACCTTATTAAATGCTTTCTGGAAATCTATGTATAATGCTTCCACTAATTCTCCTTTATTACAGAGCACATATCATTTTTTTCTAAATATCTCAAATACAATGCATAGAGTCTTTTTCCCAGGGTATGGGAATCAAGAGCCCGAGGACATAGTTTTAAAATGAGAGGAGACAGATGTAATAGAAACCTGAGAGGCAACTCTTTCACTCAAAGGGTGGTGGGTATATGGAACAAGCTGCCAGAGGAGGTAGTTGAAACAGGTAATAATAACAACATTTAAAATAAATGTGGACAGGTACATGGCTAAGGAAGGTTTAGTTAGGATAAGAAAGTGGTATGGACTAAATGTGGGCAAATGAGACTAGCTTAGATTAGGGCATCTAGGTTGGCAAGGGCAAGTTCGGCCAAAGGGGTTGTTTCTGTGCTCTATGACTTTGTCACTCTATATTGTCAAATAAGATTTCTCTTTCACAAAACTATATTTACTTTTCATGATTATCTTTAATGCTCTACGACAATGTTATTAATAATAGCTTCAAACATAATATGGGCCAAGTGCTGGTAAATCGGATCAGAGTAGATGCATAATTAATGGCCATCTTAATTTTTTTTAAAGCCTTGATTTTTTTAAAGCCTAGGTTCATTAAGACCTAGTTAACTATTCCAAATATTTGACCACCATTCAGTGAATTAATTGTTTCTTATTCTATTGGAAGAAATAGAATCTGAATATATTGGATAAATTAAAACTCATTTGCACGCACTACACGCATTGTGTAATTGCATGACACCTTATGTTCCACTTCTGACATTAGGCTCCTTTACTGTCAAATGAACTGAATTGCAGAAGTGGAGACTCGTGTGTTTAGTACATGTGATTGAGAACTTCTGAGTATCTCTAAAGTCTAAAATCTAAACTTCAAAGTTGTAGTTTCGCTATTGTATTGGCAAAACTATTCTGGAAAATGTAATCAACTGAAATAGATTTAATGAATATAATAAGACATTGGGGGAAGGATGTATGGAGGCTTTGGAGATGGTGCAGAATAGGTTTACTAGATGCTGCCTGGATTAGAAGGTATTAGCTACAAGGAGTTTGGACAAACTTGTTTTCTCTAGAACAACCAGAGGTTGTGAGGTGACCTGATAGAAATATATAAAATTATGAGAGGCAATTATGAAAATGTCAGAGACTAGAGGGCATAACTTTAAGGTGAGAGGGACAAAGTTTAAAGGAGATGTGCAGGGCAAGTGCTGAGTGCCTGGAAAGCACTGCCAGGGATAGTGGTGGAAGCAGATACGACAGTGGCATTTAAGAAGCTTTTAGATAAACAAATGGATATGCAGGGAGTATGAATCATGGAGGAGTATGAATCATGTGCAGGCGAATAAGATTAGTTTATCGTGACATTTTGGCAGTCTCAAGAACGGCAACTGAAGTTTTAAACAAACTTTTATTTGAATATTCACTTTTCAGTAAACAGGTTCTCTCGACACGTCTGGCCACATCGGTGGTCAGAGCTGAACTAGCGCGCGAAAGCAAAACCGCGCGAAAACAAGCAGCCCCTCCCGAGTCACGTGACCACGGCTTCCGAACGTCGGGTTCGATACCTGCGTGCGCCAGTAGGCGCCGCTACAACATCATCCCTTGACACAGGCATTGAAGCCCTTTCCCGTGCTGTACTGTTCTATGTTCTAAGACTTCCGAAGGCGTTTTGCAAAATTAGTTTCTAAGTCACGGAAGGACATCAAAAGAATTGCTAAAAGATTTTAAGGTGTACTTTAAAGGTAGAAAAATTGAGTGGTGAATTCCAGAGCTCAAGAATAAACTTTAAGTTTAAGTTTAATGTAGGCCATTTAGGGCTGAGATGAGGAAAAACTTTTTCGCCCAGAGACTTGTGAATCTGTGGAATTCTCTGCCACAGAAGGCAGTGAAGGCCAATTCACCAGAAGTTTTTAAGAGAGAGTTAGATTTGGCTCTTAGGGCTAATGGAATCAAGGGATATGGGGGAAAAAGCTGAAACCAGGTACTGATTTTGGATGATCAGCCTTGATCATATTGAATGGCAATGCCGGCTCGAAGGGCCGAATGGCTTACACCTGCATTTAGACCAAACCGATTTTGTACATTTCTATGAATGGGCACCAGTGGCAGGGTGAAAAAATAGATAAGCGCCAAGCTTGCTAGGCCAGAGCTGTTCTCGGAGACCTTCAAGACCTCTTGAAGAAATGCAACATCCTGTCTCCTGGGAATCCTTGGGGTTTGGAGAAGGAACATTTGCAATGTTATTGTGAATCTCACATCCATACAACAGAAGCACACAGAAGCAGAGGAAGGAGAGTCCCAAAAAACTAGAGGACAGAGGTTTGAGGTGAGTAAGTTGAAATGTAATAGGAACATGAGGGGTAACTTATTCACTCAGAGGGAGGTGGGTATTTGGAATGAGCTGCAACAGGAGATAGTTGAGATAGGTACTATAACAGCATTTAAAAGATACTTCGACAAATATATGGATAGGAATCATTTAGAGGCTATGGGCCAAAGGCGGAATAGCACTAGCTTAGATGGGGCATCTTGGTTGGTAAGGAAATGTTGCCTATTCCACGCTGTATGACTGAATTTATAACTCTGGGAAATTAGGGGCCTTAGTATTAGATTGCATTGGGTTGTATTGCTGGGTGTTATTGCCAAAATTAGTTATCTGCTTGATGTCTTCCATTTTGACAAATGTTTTCAGGGGCCTCCTGAGCAGAGAGCGATTTTGGCCTGAAATGGTGAATTTTCCGAATAGACCGTAATTTTCTCAATTTATTTCAGGAAACTACAAGACTGCCAATTTTAGGATCCCTGATATTAAGAAGATTTAGTGGATTTTAACAGATTTTGGAGATTAAACGGAATATTGGCAAGATGGAAGGAGTTTAGGTGTGGGAAGATGAGGGATGATCTTTTAGAGGTGTGCAAAATCATGAGAGGAATAGATCGGGTAAACACATCTTCTTGCCCACAATAGAGGAATCGAGAATCAGAGGACATAGTTTTAAAGTGAAGTGGGAAAAATTTAATGGGAATCTGAGGGGTAACCTTTTTACAGAAAGGTGGTAGGTATATGGAACAATCTGCCACAGGAAGCATTTGAGGCAGGTACTATCACAACGTTTGAGAAACATTTAGACCGGTACATGTATAGGATAGGTTTAGAGGAATATGGGCCAAACACAAGCAAGTGGGATAAATGCAGATGGAACATGTTGGTTGGTGTGGGCAAGTTGGGCGGAAGGGGCTGTTTCGGCGCTGTATGACTCTATAACTCTATGAGAGATTGGATACACTGGACTTGTTTTCTGGAGCGAAGTGGCTGATGTGTGACCTGGTAGAGGCATATAAAATTATGAGGCAGAAATAGGGTAGGTAATCAGAATATTTTTCTCATGCCAAGAGTATCAGAATCGAGAGGGCATAGTTTTTAGATGAGAGGGAGGAGTTTTAAAGAGAATTTCAGGAACAGTTTTTTTTAATAATACAGAGAGCGGTTGATAATTGGAACTTGCTACCAAAGGACATGGTGGAATCAAATCCAATCACTACAATTCAGAGACATTTCGACAGTTGAACAGACAGGGCTTAAAAGGATGTGGTAAATGGGAATCGTGGAGATGAGCAAAAAGGTCGGCATCGACATGCTGGGCAAAAGGGCTCATTTTTGGCGCTATACAACTAAAGACTCTGATTCTTTGCGTCAAACATTGCGTTATTATTTGTTCACATGTCTGCAATAAAATTGCAAAACTTAAAGTTTTTCACATGTAGTTTAATACAATGCAGTAATTTATCGAGGAATTCCAAACACGCAACATACCACAATAACTGGATGAGCTATTGTGCAAGGTTTCTTTTATTAGATAATTGACAAATACTTGTCATTTATAATCTTCTGCCTCTTTTTCCAAAACGAGAGCAGTAAAGTTAATTGTAGCTGTTCATTTACATTAATCTTGGTGCTGAAGTCTAGAGTAAGTCATTAATATTATGTCATGATAAATTATTACAAATAAAATTGAACATATTGATTAATGATCTTAAAGTGTTTTGTTCTCGTTAAAAATCTTTTGGTGGCTGTTTTAAGTTTCATTTAGACAGGCCCCATCTTGTTGCATTACATTGAAAAAAAACCACCTGCTGTTGTTTGAAGACAGATTGATAGAGCTCAAAATACTCATTTTCGATAGTTAATGCACAACCAATTTCTGTAATTTTCGAGAGCAATCTTTCCAAAAATCTATTTTCATTTAATTTTCAAATGTGGCTTTAGCTATTTTCCCTTACAAATTTCCAGCAATAATTTCACAAAGTTCAATTTTCTTTGATTAGGCCATTAATCAGTTGCCGTGTATTGTAAAGGTGCTGTAATAAATATTTTTATCAGAAGGATAAAAGCAGGAGATGGATGCAGCACCTCATAATTAATTGCATTCAGTTACAGAACATCAGCAAGTTTGCAAGATTCTCTTGCATATACCTGCTGCTTTACCATATGGCTGCCCAGTGGGTGGAGAACTTGATTAATGTTTCGGTGAAGGTATTTTCAGCAAATATTGTATCCAGAATGGAGCAGCATTATTTTCATGTTGCAGTTTGGGCTGGAAACAGTACTTTTATTATATTTTTAACCAAATTGTCATTTTCGGTGAACTGGCTTTAGGAAATCCCTGTGAATGATGGAAGTATTGCGCCATTTTTCCAGAGGAAAATTAAACGATAACCTGATCAACGTGAAATTTGTACAATGTTTATTTGATCTGAACTTATCACTCACTGACTTCAAAGCTTCAGTAGGCCTTATGCTTGCTGTAATATTTTTCAATAGGTTATACTTTAAAAAAGCACGTAGTTGTCTAATTCTCTCTCCTGTACAGTATATGTTCTTACTGCAAAACTTTCACCAGATGCAGGGTTTTAATAATTTCTTAATTAACACAATCCTTTTGATGTTATTGATATGAAGCCAAATCATGGGATTATTATATGATGGTATATATGCATACAGTCTATCCTATATTTTTCCTAGATAGACATAAAATGCTAGAGTAATTCAGTGGGACAGGCAGCATCTCTGGAGAGAAGGAATGGGTGACGTTTCGGGTCATGTCCGAGTCTGAAGGTCTTGACCCGAAACGTCACCAATTCCTTCTCTTCAGAGATGCTGCCTATCCCGCTGTTACTCCAGCATTTTGAGTCCATCTTTGGTTTAAACCAGCATCTGCAGTTCCTTCCTACACTATATTTCCCCTTGTTTTATTTGTGGAGTACAAGATGAAATTAAAGCATTCTATAAACCAAGTTAATATTGTGAAACATAATCGCAATCAGTTATCTTTTTTGAAAAATGAATGGTTTATATGACATTAATTTCTAAGATCCCTTAAATGAAAGGAACAAGTTCTGACAAATGAATGATGTACATTTAGTGGTTTAGGTTGGAAAGATTAGCATAGCTGCACTAGTCATCAATAATATTTGAATTGGCAGGTGCCCACAATTGATGAGTTTAGTTTGGGGATACTGCATGGAAATAGGTCCTTTGGCCCACCGAGACCATGCTGACCATCGTTCACCCTTACACACTAGTTCTATGCTATCCCGTTTTTCCATCCACTCACCACACAGAGGCAATTTACAGAGGCCAATTAACCTCCAAACTCGCACATCTTTGGGATGTGTGAGGAACCCGTAGTACCCGGAGGAAACCCATGCGGTCACAGGGAGAATGTGCAAACTACACACAGACAGCATCCGAGGTCAGGATCAAACCCAGTTCTCTGATGCTGTGAGGCAGCAGTTCTGTTAGCTGCATAATTGTGCCACCCCACATGTTCGTGCAACACGAACTTTAAAATATCCCTTTAAAGGGGTTAAGGAAAGTCAAATGCAGATGTGTAGCAATGTTACAACATTTTGAGATTTAAAAAATCAAGTCTGGAATTTATCCCATCAGATAAAGCATAAAACAAAGTTTAATTTGACACCTAATTCACTTTAATATCTTCAGTATTAAAAATGTTATGGCCATTTTCATACTCTGAAATTAGCATCTTGTTCCCTATTGCTTTTCCATTGACAACTCAAAAGCTGTGATCGAGGACAGTCAAAAGTCCATAACTTTCTTAAAAATTAAGAGAACTGAATGAAATTTTCAGTTATTATAGATTGAAGCATTCTGAAACAAATATGAAACAATCTTACTTGGATGACCTGAAATTAAAGCATATAATTAGTTAGTTACCTAATTGTAGCTAATTACAAAATTCAACATCTATCCATTTCTTAAGAAAAGGTTAACATTTGTAAATAGCCTAAGTGTCCAAATAACATTCACACAAGAATTCACAATATAACATGATTTTTAAATCTCATCGTCATGAATTTATAGTCCAAATGGAAGGAATTTAGAGTTTAACTCTCGTAAATTAAGGGCCATTTAAATCATCTTGCGAGTGAGATTTTGTGGCATGTGATCGTTTGGAACATTGCGGTTGCGGTGAATTTAAACCCCATAACGGCAGGAAAAACACTGCCGGTTCGTATCTTAATCACATTTTCGCCGATGAAATTTTGATTAAAGTAATCCTAAGAAGCAAGTTGATATGTAAAATAAAGAATTTACCTTATGTTTTGTCCCCTATGTGAGATCCGTCGTGTTGTCGGCGTTGACGGCGTTAGAAGTAGATTTTTATTTTATATTAAATCGTCCCGCGGTTTTAAAAAAAGATTCCCAAGAACGGCAGTCGGAACGATTTTTCAGCATCAGGTAGTAGCCCGAGAAAATATATCTCGGACAGGCAGGAGAAACCGGCATTTTAATCCCCCCCCCCCCCTCAAAGGCGCCAAAGTCGCGCACACGGCCAGTGACAGAACTGCAGCACCACTGAAGGTAAGTTTTGTAACATACCTAAAATGTGGGCTCCCTATCTTTAGTTTCATTTTAACTAAGCCCTGTTTACATGGTGCTATTTGCTGTATATATTTCTTACCTCTCCTGTTCTTTTTATTAATTTTCAGCTAAACCAGATATTTAACAAATATATATATATCTTGTTGCTTATTGTTGCATTATGGAACAAAGATGAGCACCAAGTTCTCTCGTACATGTCACCTGTAATGTACCTGCCCCTGTGGGCTCTTCGTCAGCAATGAAGTAACATGCAATGTGTGGGGTAATATGCAGGAAACATGGTGAGCTCTCAAAGAGGTGACAGGTTTATTCAAAGCTCTTGGATTGCTTACAACACGTACCTAATTTGCAACACACACATGAGGTACTATAAGATGCTGGTCAGGCCCAATTTGGTGTATTGTGATCAAATTTGGGCCCCATATCTGAGGAAGGTTGTGCTGGCTCTGGTGAGGGTCAGAGGAGGTTTACAATAATGATTCCAGGAATGGGTGGGTTAGCATATGATAAGCACCTGACTGCACTGGGCCTCTGCTCGCTAGAGTTTAGGTTGAGGGGGTACCTCATTAAAACGTACAGAATAATGAAAGGCATAGATAGAGTGGATATGAAAAGATGTTTTCACTGGTGGGAGAGTCTAGGACCAGCCTCAGAATTAAAGGGCACTCTTTGAGAAAGGAGGTGAGGAGCAGGCACGTGCCGTGAATAATTACTCGAGGTAGGCAGTCGGTTGGCTTTAAAAAAAAACTTAAACCGCGCATGCGCAGATTGTTCTCTCCTTAAAAAATAAAAATAAGTAACAATTCAATTTTCCCAAGGCTTCTAAATCTCCTTCATTTTGTAATTACTGAATGCGTGGGGGACGGAGGATGAAGGCAGTTGTAGAGATGGTGGGGAAAAACAGGAGCACACTGGGATGTTGAATCAGTAGTCATCTTATTGAATGACAATACTAATTCAAGGGACCAATTGGAGGGAGAGTTCCTTTCACAGCGTGTGGAGAGTCTGTGCCAACGGTTAAATATGCGGGGAGGGCAGGTGTGTTGAGAAGATTTGTCCTACCCATATCCCCGCATTCCCTGCATATCTGTATCCTATCCAAATAACTTTAAATTACCACTGATGTATCTGCTTCATCCACCCCCCAGGCAGTGCGTTGCAGGCGCTCATGTCCTATGTATAAAACAAAACTTACCCCGTACATCTCCTTTAAACTTTGCCCCTCTCTCGCTAAAGCTATGCTCTCTAGTAATTTTCCATCCTGGCAAAAAGATTCTGACTGTCTACCCTATTAATGCCTCTCATTAGGCATGGTGGTGCAGCAGGGGAGTTGCTGCCTTACAGCATTTGCAGCGCCAGAGACCCGGGTTAAGTCCCGATTATGGATGCTGACTGTACAGTTTGTACGTTCTCTGCATGGGTTTTCTCAGAAATCTTCGGTTTCCTCCCACACTCCAAAGATGTACAGGTTTGTAGGTTAATTGTCTTTGTAAAAATGTATAAGTGTGTAGGGTAGTGTTAATATGTGTGGATCGATGGTCAGCCCGGACTCGGCGGGCTGAATAGTCTGTTACTGCACTGTAACTATAAACTAAATTAAATTAAACTAATTTTATATATAACATTTCAGCATCTTTTTGCACTACTTTAGATTGCAGTCTTTACATCATGCAGTTGCTTGCATTAATTGTTGTATATATTGTTATGCTTATTATTGCCATGTGTACTTTTAAGTCTATGAGCTTTTTTAATGAGTAATTTAATCTTGTGTATATGGCAGTACTAATCTGATCTGATCTGATGAATATTCTAAAACAATCGGGGCTGTCAAAAAAGTAAAGAATACAAGTACAAGGCCATTTGTTCTCTCCATCTGCTGTACAATTCACTCGATCATAGCTGATCTTTTACCTTCACGCCAATTTACCGCTCTAATCCAGGTTGTTATAATATCTATCTATATCTATCTATATCTTCTATCTATATCTTCTATCTATATATCTATAAAACTCTGTGCCTGACGTCTGGCTGCCTTTCTGCCTTTTAATTCGTTCCCAATACTCGCAGATCTCCAATCGGAATGGCCGATGCTCGCAGATGTCCAATCGGAATGGATCCTTTTACTTTATTCCTTTGATTCACTGCCATGCCGAATCCAGACGCTCAATCTCCCAGATCTTTTCCATTTCGGTGGAGATTTTGCTTTCCTTTCTAAGTATCCGCTCCTCATTACATTTCGTCGCCTTTAAGTACACGTTTTTAATCAAATCCTTCTTCCCCACCCCCCCACTCACTCATTTTGTCGCCAACTGCTGGCCAGCGACCATAACGGCTGCTGGCGCCCGCATTTCAACCTCAAGAGACGCCATTTAATTCGGCCTTTCAAGAACAGCTTCAGTTCGAGGACCACGTCTCCCGTGGGGGCTGCGGGTAGGGAACGGCTACGGGTAGGGAACGGCTGCGTTGGGGGAGTAGACCCAACGGCCCTTTAAGTACAACGTCTGCCATTGGTCTAGTATATCTATAAAACTCTGTGCCTGACGTCTGGTTGCCTTTCTGCCTTTTGATTCGTGCCCAATACTCGCAGATGTCCAATCGGAACGGCCGATGCTCGCAGATGTCCAATCGGAATGGCCGATGCTCGCAGATGTCCAATCGGAATGGATCCTTTTACTTTCTTCCTTTGATTCACTGCCATGCCGAATCCAGACGCTCAATCTCCCAGATCTTTTCCATTTCGGTGGAGATTTTGCTTTTCTTTCTAAGTATCCGCTCCTCATTACATTTCGTCGCCTTTAAGTACACGTTTTTAATCAAATCCTTCTTCCCCACCCCCCCACTCACTCATTTTGTCGCCAACTGCTGGCCAGTGACCATAACGGCTGCTGGCGCCCGCATTTCAACCTCAAGAGACGCCATTTAATTCGGCCTTTCAAGAACAGCTTCAGTTCGAGGACCACGTCTCCCGTGGGGGCTGCGGGTAGGGAACGGCTACGGGTAGGGAACGGCTGCGTTGGGGGAGCAGACCCAACGGGTCTGCCATTGGTCTAGTATATTTTAAATGTGATGATCCCTAATAGTAAAATAATTGAAATTATTAATCAAAAAGTTAACAGTTTAATGACTCAGTTTACAGTTATTAATTATCAACAATTACAAAATAAAGTTAGCTGATTATAGTGAATTTGGAGTGTAGGAAGGAACTACAGATGCTGCTTTATACTGAAGATAGACACAAAGTGATCGAGTAACTCAGAAGGTCAGGCAGGATGGGTGACGTTTCGGGTCGGAACCCTTCTTCAGACAAGCTCTGCAATTATGGTTACCAGCCAACCTCCAAATTCACTTTAATCAGTTAACTTTTTTAAATAATTATTGATTATTAAGTATTGCATTACATAATCTTCAGGAGGCATCAGAACCTAAATATATATGACATAAACGGACATAGAAATGCTTAATTTATCCCACATGCCTATTTTAGAGCTATTTGCATTATTACATATCTGACTGAAAGATTCAGCATGGAAACATGCCCTTCAGCCCACCAAATCCTTGCCAACTACCTGTTCACACTGATTTTATGTAATCCCACACATTGGCAATTAATAGAGGCCAATTAAACTCCAAACCCACATGTTTGGAGTGTGAGAAGAAGCTGGAGTACTCGATGGTCACAGAGAGACGATGCACACTCCACACAGACAGCTCCTGAGGTCAGAAATTTAATCCAGGCCTCTGGTGCTGTGAAGCAGAAGCCCTAATAGCTGTGCCACTGTGCAGTTATCCTTCACTATTTTGATTAAAACAGATAGGAGCTCTTCCCTACTTCCTACTCACTTATTTATTTGGGCCTGCTGTATTTGGACAAGGTTACCCTGCGATAGGTTCAACAGCAAGGTTTCCAAGGCTGAGAGCAAAGGAAACTAGAAATGCGGGCTGTACTCCTTGGAAGTACACCAGAGTGGATCAGGTATCCCACAGTTGACATAGGTCATTTATGAACATATTTGCTGGCAAATTCATTAGGAAAATTAAAGTTTGAAACTCCACATCCTTGTCATTAATTCACTCCATGGATTTGCAACTTTCTTCAGATATTTACTTTTACATTTCCTGGCCTCTAGATCGATATTCTTTGACTTTCCATTCTTCCACCTTTCTCCTTTTATATTTCCACTCTTGATGGCAGGCTTTTAGCTCCTAATCTCACTGTCCCATCTTCCATCAGTAAAGCTTGCAGCTTTTCCTTTTTAACCTCCTCTTGTATTCATAAAATGTTCCTAGAAACCACTCCAAATTTCCAGTTTAGTGATACAACATGGAAACAGGCCCTTCGGCACACTGAATCCATGTTGACCATCAATCATCCACATTCTTATCCACTCCCTACGCATTAGAGGCAATTAACTCCCCACGCATTAGAGGCATGTGTGTCAGTGTACTATTCATTCATAGTGTTCTTAACTAAGATTATGCTTACCTATAGTAATACTGAACTGAATGCAGACAAGGAATTTCACTGTACCTCGGTACATCTGACAATAAAGTATCATTGAACCATGTCTGTGGCATGTGGGAGAAAACGGGAGAACATGCAAGCGCCACACAAACTGCACCCGATGTATGGATCAAACCCGTGTCTCTGTAACTGTGAGCAGCAACTTTACCAGCTGCACTACTGCACTGTCACTTTCCCACTTCATCTTCTTCATTGTGTTTATCTGTGATACATCTCAAAATGCTCTGTACTGTGTAAATAGTTTTTTTTTGTAATTATATTGTGCAATGTATTTGAAAAATATTGAGGTATTGATGGTTGCTTTGAGCTTTTGCGAATTCAGTGTACACAAAAAAACTTCAGTTTTTTGTTAATGTTATGAATGCCTTTGTCTGCTAGGTTAGTACAAGCCATTCTTTAAATAGAATTTGAATCAATATCTGAAAATCACTGCTATATGTCAACATTACAGGAACTAAAGTGTACGTTAAATCCTATATATGAAAACAACATCAAGCTGACAGATGTTAGTGCAGGGGAATGATCATGTCCCATTTTCCCATTCCATTCCCCTTTTTTATTCATACACTCCCAAATAAATTATACCATCAATAGGTGTTCAGCAGAGAGTATAGTAGCATAGTGATTAAGTTGCTGGGCTCTAGTATCCAGAGGCCTGGACTATTGATCTGGAGACGTGAGTTTGAATCCTGCTACAGCACTGGGGAATTCAAATTCAAGTAATTAAGTAAACCTGGACTGAAAAAAACATATACCGGGTATCATTAATGGTCGTAATGGAACTGCTGGATTATTGTTAGCATTTGTGGGGAAGGAAGTCTGTCATTCTTAGGGTGAACCACAGCAATGTGTTTTACTTGCAGTTGTCTTCTGAAGTGACTTAATTCAATTGAACAAATATATTGGAAAAAAAATTCCATGTGACCTCAGTAGTCAGCCTTTGCCCTAACGTGCGCACACTCTTTAATGGATCATTCAGGTTCCTTTTTCCATTTGCAAAACTAGTAAGTGATCTCCATTGACTTTCCCTCGAAATGATAGACGTTCCATGTTCTCTTAACTTAAAAAAAAATCTAATCTGGTCTCCATTATCGTCATGTCTTGAAGTTAGGAATCCGCTACAAGGAAGGATATGATTTAAAACTCCCATCCTGTGACATTTTAATGGACTGCGGTGGATTTTAATATATAGTCCTAAAATAATGCTAAGACATATACTAAGCGGACAAAGTTGCTCCCACTGGGAAAATGCACTCAAAGCCTGGGTTGTACAATTATTACCATTGCACTGTGCTCCTACCACACAGCACTCCTTCCAGAGTGATTGGGTGCTGTGAATAAAATGTAAGTGAATTTACCTTTTTATAAGTATCTGAAGGCTATTGAATCATCCAGTGTTTTAATTTGTGGTATCTTTTTCATTTGATTATTCCACATATTTCCATTCAATTATAATGAAAAGCATAGAGGCTTAGAAAGAGTTCCACATAGAGGTGCATATTTTTTATGTGTTATGTGATTAAATTTGTGTGGTTGGAAATTTAATCCAAGTTGCACAAAGTCCGTGATCGTCATTCTTTGACTTTTTTCTGTATGAGGCACTAATGGGTGGAGGATCCTGGATAGGCGTTGTGGTATCGAGCAGCTTACTTGTTTGTATGATATCCAGTCAAATCATACCATACATGAGTACAATCAAAGCATAGAGAAATGCAACAGGTAGTGCAAAGAGAAAAATGCCAGAGTGCAGAATATAGTGTTACAGTTACAGAGAAAGTTCATAAATTATAGGAGCAGAATTAGGCCATTCGGCCCATCAAGTCTACTCCGCCATTCAATCATGGCTGATCTACCTCTCCTAACTCCATTCTCCTGCCTTCTCCCCATCACCCCTGACACCTGTACTAATCAAGGTGCAGATTAAAGCAGTGCAAGATCTGCAATGAGGTAAATTGGAAGATCGGGACTAACTCTAGTTTATGGGAGGATCATCCAATAATCTGATAACAGCAGGGAAGAAGCTGTTCCTAATTCTGGTGGAACATAATTTCATGATTTAATCTTTCCTACCAGATGGGAGAGGAGTGAAGAGCAAATGTCTGGGATGTGTGGCCCTTGATTATGTTTGCTTTCCCAAGACAGAGGCAAGTGTCGATTGAGTCAATGGGGGGAGGCTGGTTTGTGTGATGGACTGGGCTGCATCCACAACAGTCTGATTTCTTGTGGTCTTGCGCAAAATTGTTGCCAAACCAAGCTGTGATGCATCTCGATAAGATGCTTTCTACGCTGCATCAGATTCATTTTTTAAATTAAAATTCATTCTGAATTTAATTAGTCTACTGAGGAAATGCAGAGACGTTGGTATACTTTTTTGGACCATAGCTCCAAATTGGCTTGCCAGGACAAACTGTAGGTGATATTTACATTTGGGAACTTGGTGCAATGAGGCAGCACCTCGACCAGCTGCATCACTGTGTATGACAAGCAAGAGAGGCAAATGCAAATTTCACATATTCATTTAAAAATACGTGTTTACATTTTTATTAAGATGTGTCATTTTAGTTTAGTTGTGTGCTCACAGCGTTATTAAAACTTACTGAATCAATGCAAGGTCCAACGTAGATGCAAGAATGTGATGCAGAGTGATCGCAATAAATAAAGTCACAAAAATTGGCAGAAAGCTTTTATGTACGTCATGTGGCAAAAGCTTATCTTATACAATTGATGTTTGATTTACTTCTTCACCGAAGCATTGACTGTGTTCGTGTCTGCAACAATAGACTGTAAAATTGCTATAAAAATTCTGTATGACTGGTAAGAAGCATTGCTGTCACATTCCCTAAGGACCCATTTTGGGTGCCCGGCAATAATTTACTTAACACTATGTCAAAATATTGCAGATGATGGTTATCTGAAGTTAAAACAAACCAATGCTGCAATTTCCAGCACTTCAGGCAGCATCTGTGCAGAAAGAAACCAAATAATGTTCAGGCCATTGATCTTTCATGGTGAAATTGCTGAGAACATTTACGGCAACATTTTCATGGATAAATTCATGGATCGGAGTGGTACAGGGGTACAGTTGCTACTTTACAGCGCCAGAGATCCAGGTTTGATCTTACTTATGGGTGCTGTCTGTATGGAGTTTGTATGTTCTCCCTGTGACCGCGTGGGTTTTCTCCGGCTGCTCTGGTTTCCTCCCACACTCCAAAGATGTGCGTGTTTGTAGGTAAAATTGTAAATTGTAAATTGTCCCAAGTATGTAGGATAGTGCCAGTGTATGGGGTGATCACTGGTCAGTGCTGATTAAGTGGGCAATGGGCCTGTTTCTGTACTGTATCTCTAAAGTCAACAGATTTTTAGATATTTAAGGAAAGAATGGATATGGGTTGATGCAGGAACACAGCACTGTGGTAAAAGATTAGTAATCTTATTCCCCGATGGAGCATGTGCAACGGCCTAATGGTTTACTCCTCTTTCTATTTCTTGGTCTTATGTTTCTGTTACAAGCTTCCGATAAACGATGCTTTATGCTTTGCATGCTATTGCTCAAATGTGAATATTTTGAAATGGCAACTTCGTTTATTATAAACATTATTTTGCATTCTCTGCAAATATTGCACATCAGTTGGTTACACTGTTGTCGAGCTAATAAAGAACACACCAAGTAAAGGTCCAACAAGTTTATTGGCATATAGTAAAGTTACACTACAAGTAGCCACCACCGTGACTACATCCCGACTAACGACTAGTGGCTAAAAACGTTAGTAACATATGGTGATTGTAAGGTAAGACCCAGACTGGATTATGGATTCCGGAGGTGTATAACATATGTGTGTTAGTATTTGGTAGAGCAGATCTACATCTTTCCTCTTGAGAAAATAATGTAACTGCGAATACATATATGTGAGTATAATTAATCGGGTTAAACTGGCGTCAGATTAAAAACAGTTCTGGAGCAGGTTAAGCATAAGTAGCAATGTTACAACATTTTGAGATTAAAAAAATCAAGTCTGTAATTCATCCCATCAGATAAAGCATAAAATGAAGTTTAATTTGACACCTAATTCACTTTCATATATTTAGTATTAAATATGTTATGGCCATTTTCATACCTGGAAATTAGCATCTTGTTCCCTATTGCTTTTCCATTGACTTAACACAAAAGCTGTGATCGAGGACAGTCAAAAGCCCATAAATTTCTTAAAAATTAAGAGAACTGAAAGAAATTTTCAGTTATTATAGATTGAAGCATTCTGAAACAAATATGAAACAAGCTTACTTAGATGACTTGAAATTAAAGCATATAATTAGTTAGTCACCTAATTGTAGATAATTACAAAATTCAATTACTAGATCTAAACGTCTATCAATTTCTTAAGAATAGATTAACATTTTTAAATAGCCTAAGTGTCCAAATAATATTCACACAAGAATTCACAATATAACATAATTTTTAAATCTCATTGTCATGGATTTATAGGCCAAATGGAAGGAATTTAATTTTTTTTTTCCTACCTTGTCCTGGATTATATTTGGTTGGAGTGCAAGCTTTTGCTCAAGAATCTGTAAATTAATGGCCATTTAAATCATCTTGTGAGTGGGTTTTCCTGGAACGCGATCAATTGGAACGTTGCGGTTGCTGTGAATTTAGACCCATATCGGCATGAAAAATACTGCCGGTTCGTATGGGCATAAAAATTACCGTTTCGCAACTTAAAACGTGAACTAAAGGCATCTTAAGGACCACTTTTATACATAAAATAAACGGCTTTCGTTTACCTGTCCCGTACCTGAAATCCGTCCCTGTTGTCGGCGTTGACGGCTTCAGAAGCTGACTTTAAAATTACTCCAGCGCTGAACTTGTCGGGCGATTTAAAAAAAAAAAAAATACACAGAACGACCTTCGGAATGATTCTTCAGCAAAAGCTTGCACTCCAACCAAATATAATCCAGGACGAGGTAGGAAAAAAACGCGTTTTAACCCCGCCCACCCCCCTCAAAGGCGCCAAAATCGCGCACACGGCCAGTGGCAGAATTGCAGTGCCGCTGAAGGGTAAGTATTGTAACCTACCTAATCTAGGGGGTGGTTTGCAAATGCGACCTTACCGTGTACGGTACTGGCCCGCATCTCCATCCTTCACCGACGAGAATTGTGAGACCGGTAGCTGGTGGAGCACCGGAGACCCGTAAGACGGGTGAGTGGAGACTGGAGGGTGGGACACCGATGGATGGCGATGGCGGTGGCGAGAAGGCAGGATAGATGCTGGGCGCAGACAACAGAGTCAGGGGAGGGAGAGTATTAGTCATACGGTGACACAGTCCAGGAACATCTGGATTATGGGATTGTAGTTTGCAGTTCCTTCACTGGTAGAAGGCGTTGACGGTTTCGCCGGTAAGTCCCTCTATCAGGGTCGACCATGTAGGAGTGTGGTTCTGGTGCTGGGCTGCAGATTGTACCAAGGAGTCCATGACCCTTATTGGTTTGAAGCCTCACAACTTGACCGCTTGCCAGCGGCTCGAGTGGTCTGCTTGTTCTGTCGTATGAGTGTTTTTGAATCTCGCGCTTATGCTGAAGTTGTGCTTGAATTACTGATGGCTTGTGAATCTGTGGTTTCAGTAGTTCCTTGGGTATGCCTTGACATGAGGCGTTGGGCAGGAGACCCTAGCACTGTGTCGCGGGCAATGTTTCTCAAGTTGATTAAGTCCAGGTAAAACTGGACTTTGCCAGATGAGATCTTTCCATCGGCTGTTTGGCACTTTGGACTGCTCGTTCGGCCAGCCCGTTCGATTGAGGGTATTCGGGACTGCTGGTAATGTGATGAAAATCCCATTGTTTGGTAAAATTCTTGAAGCACTGGCTGGTGAACTGGCTTCCATTGTCCGACAGGAGTTTAGCAGGCACTACATGACTTGAAAGGTGTCGCGCTAGTTTCTGAACCACCACTGCTGCGGTGGGGCTTGGAAGCAGGTCAATTTCAAACCAGCCCGAGTACGAGTCGACTAGAACCAGTTATTGTTTACCACGCTATTCTAAAATGTCTGTTGCCAGTGTAGACCATGATAAGGCAGGGACTAGGTGAGTGAGAAGCGGCTGTTTGGTTTGATGGGGCGCCAGGCTGTTGTAGATCGCACAGGCTTCCATCTTCTCTCGTATAAACTCGGTCATTCCGATGTTCCCCATGAACCGAGTTAAAATATTTGTCTTGTAGAGCAGTTGGAATAACTGCCTTGTGTCCTTTGACATCGCACCTTCCCGGAGCACCAGCTCATCACGGACCGGGAAGAACGGGTAAATGGTTGTAGATACCTTGTGTTGTTTATCCAGACAGCCATTCCGGATGATTGAGGACAGGGATTGTAGGGTTTCATCGGCAGCTGTCTGGGCAGCTAAGTCGTCCAGGCACTCTGTAGGAAGGTAAGATACCATCATCACAATGTAGGTGGCGTTATCTGACGGTTGTTGTTTGCAGGTCTTGCGTGGGGCTCTGGATAGAGTGTCGGTTAAGTGCATGTCTTTGCCTGGCTTGTAAACCAGGCTAATATCATACCTTTGAAGCTGCATCATAACCCGCTGCAGCCAGGCAGGAGCAGCATGGTCTGTTTTTCCAAAAACTGGTCTGCCAGTAGTTCCTTTTCGATTTGAGCATAGCGTTGCTCGGTATCAGACATCATGTGCGAGTCATATGCCACAGGTCTGTTGTCACCGGGGTAGTGGCCACCAAGGAAAACAAAGACGAAATACAGATCCACATCTTTCCTCTTGTTCGCGGACACTCCGCTGTCCACGAGCAATGCCCAGCCTTCTGGAAAATTTGCCACTATTGTAAAAGAAGAAACCACTTTATTTGGTGCTGTTGTACCCGCAGAAATTATACAGAACCCAGACAGCAGGTAAATCTGCTCCAGCAAGATGGTTCCCATGGCCTGTCCGATCCAGCTCAAGCACCTTGTGAGAATTTGTCGGAACCTGACATTTCCAGCCTAAACATGCATTCTCTATCCGAGATTACATGTAAGCTACGTGATCTAGAAATTACATTCCACATCAACAACACCACAGCTGTGGCAAAGATCGACACTGGAGCTCGTTGTAATGTTATGTCTCTGGCTGAGTTTTCCAGGGTCAAGAACACTGAAACTGTCGTAAACACGAATGCTTCATTAATTCCATTTGGGGGTGGAGAGGTTTGCCCAGTTGGCAGGGTTGATCTGCAGTGCCACCTGGTGACACGTGTGCACAAGCTGAACTGTTTTTATTGTTTCAGGCAAGGTAACAACTCTACTTGGTATTGATGCCTGCCAGAACTTGGGATTGATAAGCTTTGCAGAAGTGGTGCACCAATTTTCCCCCACCCAAGAATCCACTGAACAAATACTCGCTCAGTATAAGGAACTTTTCGACAACAAGCTTGGCAAGCTACCACTCAAATACTCTATTGTAACCAACCCTGACATAATACCCATTGCTCGAGCCCCTCATCGAATTCCGCATGCCATGCGTGACCGCGTACAAAACTAACTTCAAGGAATGGAATCCATCGCCACAGTCAACGGCCCGTCAGTCTGGGTGTCAACCATGGTAGTGGCCACCAAGAAAAACACAGACAAAATACAGATCTACAACTGTGAACATGATTACCTGTACCCACATTTAGAACATTCACCGTTAATTATTGAGGTTGAGAAATGAAAAGAACCTGATAGATGGCAGACAGAGTATTGCATTTCTTAGGATGTATGCTGTATTTCACTGCTGATATAGGTTGAATTTCTAGTACAGTCGGATTCATTTATCACATTGCAACAAACCTCCATGCACAGTGGATGGACCAGTTGCCATGGTTTTGGAACATTACAGTACAGGCGAAGGAGGGTTGCTTTTGGTTTTGGTTGGTGACGGGCATTAATGACCTAATTTATGTAGTTTAGCTCCATTTAACCATTTATTTAGCATCTGTTTCCTCTCTCGGCACAATCGCAGTGTCAATGCTGAAGCTTACAACCACAATGATCTTTTAGATAAGTTGAATTGTGGATTGGATCAGAAAAGTTATTTTAAAATCATGAGAGGAATAGATCGGATAGATGCAGTCTCTTGCCCAGAGTAGGTGGATTGAGGACCAGAGGACATAGGTTTAAGGTAAAGGGGAAAATATTTAATAGGGATCTGAGGGGCAGCTTTTACACAGAAATTGTTGTGGGTGTATGAAACGAGCTGCCAGAGGAGGTGGTTGAGATAGGCTCTATCCTAATGCTTAAGAATCAACAAGACAGGTACATGGATAGGACCGGTTTGGAGGGATATGGGCCAAATGCAGGCAGGTGGACTAATGTAGCTGGGACGTGTTGGCCGGTGTAGGCAAGTTGGGCCGAAGGACCCGTTCCCACTCTGTATGACATTATGACTATGAGATGAATGGTTACATAACATTTAATTAAATCATTGATATAACTACAGTGTGTAGCAGAAAGGGACATCAGTGTTGGGTTAAGATCAGTAGCTTTATTTATAATTAATAAACAATGTCAATGGAATTGAAGATCATTTTATAATTAGGAATATATGGAAAGAAGTAAGTAATTTAACAACTTGTGGTTGTATTATCATTCAACGTAATTATTAGTTGAACTGCAACTTAATTCCATGTAATGGACTTTTCCTTATGTCTCTTAAAATCTTTAGATAACAAAAAAAATCCACATCACAATGAAGAGCCCAAAATGAGAAAATAAATATTGGTGGAGTTATAAGTAGACGAATCACGTAACTCTCTAGGTGGAAGTTAATTTCTTTGTTTACTGATTTATGACGAGTTGCAACAAAACTGTCAAATGGCGGTGCAGTTGATTTTGATCAAGTTATTCACCTTGTTGAAACAAAGACACAAAATGCTGGAGTAACTCCGTGGTCCAGGCAGCATCCCTGGAGAACATGGCTAGGCGACGTTTTGGGTCAACGTCCTTTTAGGTCGGAACCCTTCTTCAGGGATCCTCCAGGGATGCTGCATGTCCTGCTGTGTTACTCCAGCACTCTGTGTCTTTCTTTTTAAACCAACATCCTTGTTCCCACATTCACCTTGTTGAGCTACTTTGTTGAGTAATGATCTGTAGATTTGTTTTCTTAATTAGTAAGTAGTTCAGCATCGTGACGGAATTAATTGTAACATACATTACCACCAATTCAACTGAGTTTAGCCAATTCCACAATGCAGACTTGAAATTAACCTTCATTCCGTTTTTGGTTTGCATTGCTCAGGAAATCATTGATCTAGATTGCTAAACTCTAAACCATAAACCATCATGCTGCTCAAAAAAAGACTAGGTTTGAACTAGGTAGAAATAAGCAGCTTGCACAAATGCAAGTGAATTATTTCATTTATTATTGAAATAATTTAAGTCAATTCAAAGAATTCAAATAAAACTGATTTGAGTTTTACACTGTTACAATCAACTTGCAAGTAAAAATAGGATAAAAGGGACGCAAGTGCTGGAGTAACTTGGTAGCATCTCTGGAGAACATGGGTAAGGGACTTTACATTTTGGAATGAGGAAGGGTCCCAAACTGAAATATCACCTCCAGAGAAATATTTTCCAGAGATGCTGCCTGACCTGCTGAATTACTCCAGCACTTTGTGTCATTTTTTTGTAAACCAGCATCTGAAGTTGCTTGTTTCTAAAAATAGGCAAAGCTTTATGCTGATTATAATTCAGTTTAAATCAACATGTTGCTTGTAAATCCTTCCCACCTCTCTGAAATGCAAGGGTCACCTTGATATAACCGTGCCCAGGTGTGAGAACACTTTTTTCTCGTGAGTTGTGTTGTGTATCTTCCCCACTAGAGGATGCTGGCGAGCTTTTACAAAACACTGGATAGATCATGATTCTACACTGAGGAAGGTTTTGATTTCATTACCTTGAACTGACCAATTTGCAAGTAAATAATATGATTATACATTTTCTTGGATGATAAATATTGAATATTCTGGTTACCATTACTATTATATATATTTTGCAACAATTATTTTATTAAGATTTAAGCATGTCACTTTTCCAATGATATTTGTGAGACTAATTTTTGTTTATTTTCTCAGATCTGTGATTTATCCTTTTGCCCATATTTCTGACACTATATTTGACATCCCAATTTTGTAAAATGATAGTGATCATAGTCGTAAAGTATGGAAACAGGCCCTTCAGCTAAACGTGTCCATGCCAACCAGGATGTCCCATCTGCACTGGACTCACCTGCCTTTGTTTGGTCATGTTCTTCTAACACTTTCCTATCCATGTACCTATCCAACTGTCTTTTAAATGTTGTTATAGTACCTGCCTCAACTAGCTCTGCCAGCTCATTCCAAATACCAACCTCTCTCCGAGTGAAAACGTTGTCCTTCAGGTTACTATTAAATATTTCCCCTCTCACCTTAAACTAATGTCCTCTGGTTCTTGATTCTCATGCTCTGGCTAAAGTACTCTGGGCTTTCACCCTATCTAGTCCACTCTATTGATACAGCCTTCTATGATCACTGCTCTATCTTCTACGCTCTAAGGAATAATGTCTTAGACTGCCCAACCTCTAGTTCAGACCCGTAAGATTTGGTGACATTTTTTTATATATCTTCTCTGCATTCTTTCCAGCTTATTGGCATCCTTCATATAACAGAGTGAGCAAAACTGAACATAATATTTCAAATGCAGCCTCACCCAAGTATTGTATAACTGTAATATGATAACCCAACTTCTATACTCAATCCCCTGACTAATTATGTAATGTTATGTACTGTACTCATTGGCAGTGTAAACTGACTTTTTACAAAGGTGAAGACTTTGAGAGAGCTACCTGATTAAAACAAAGTGGAAACATTTTCTTTCAAAGATGAAACTTAAATGACAAACTGGTTTGAGTTATTTCAAACAGCTAGGCCAAGTTAAGATTGGTAACCTACTTACCATTTAACTCAGAGATGTTGCAAGGAGATGGTGAAGAAATGCAAACATTTGCTGGGTGGACAAAAGACAAAAGTTCATTCCTTAAAGAGAGCTCAATCTTAGGGCTTAATAAAAGCCCTAAGATTGGGCTCTTTTTAAGGAATGAACTTCAATTGCTCCATTTGTTATAAGAGATATAACTTTACTGCTATCTTGCACATTCTGCAGACATGCTAAGATGGATTTGTAATTGAACGAGTAAGTCACCTGCCTCAGGTATGAGGTTTCTGTGCCAGTTAGGGATGTGAAACATGGTACAATTTGGACACAATTGGAACTGACTGTTGTTAAACATATTCCCAATGGCTAACCGAGAACACATACTTTGCTTCACCCATACATCTTCCTCTACCTGGCTCTATGGGAAGAAAAATCCAACCTGCTGCCAGCTTAAAGTTGACCACTTCACGCTGACTTCTGCCCACTCAGGCACGTGTTTGTGGTCTGGCTTGCTGTTGGAGTTGCTGAGGTCACTCACAACCAGCCGCTTTAATTCTAGGGAGGCCAGGTGTTGAAATTGGCTCAGACCTGAGGCTGGTGTGGAAGCCACCCGCTCCGCTGACTATTCATTTTGGCCACTCATCAAACTGATGCCCTGTCATAGTGTCTTAAATTTCACATACTATTTTGTATTTTAACCTTTTCTGTGCCACTGAAAATGGTTATGTCTTGTTTGAATGATTTTGGAGCGGTTGGATATTTTAATCTCATATTTGAATAGCACTATAAAAGTATTTTGAGATTATAAGTAAAATCATAGCTGTTTATCTTTATAAAGTCATCAAATTGGTGGTTTATTTCATCACTATTGTTTATGATTGTATTGACTGTCATTAACCCCATCATTAAACTAATGGGATTTGTGTGCAGCCTATTGGATTCTATAATATGTGGTTAGACCATTTTTGTTCCATACAAGGTTTCAATTTAGAAGTTAATTCAGTCTGCAGGTGTGACACAGAGCTTCTGCGTGCCACATTAATTCTGCATCCCACTGCACTCCGATCTTTTGTTTTCTTGCCTCCTGCACTGTTACAATGAGACCCAATGCAAGCTCAAGGGACAACATTGCATTTTTGTTAGTCCTTGCTGTCTCCTCCCCTTCCTCAGCCCCCCTGCTGTCTCCTCCCATCCCCCAGCCTTCGGGCTCTTCCTCCTTTTCCCTTTCTTGTCCCCGCCCACCCCCGCCCCCGATCAGTCTGAAGAAGGGTTTCGGCCCGAAACGTTGCCTATTTCCTTCGCTCCATAGATGCTGCTGCACCCGCTGAGGTTCTCCAGCTTTTTTGTGTAACTAACCAACAACATTGCATTTGTTTGTTACAGTCTGCAAAATTCACCAACTTTAGATGTTTAGGTTAGTTTATTGTCATGTGTAGCGAGGTATAGTGAAACACATTTTTGTTGCATGCTCTCTAATTGGGTTTCCAATGAGGTAGATGGTAGGTCAGAACCGCACTCTAGTTGGTGACAGGACGGTTCAGTTGCCATAACAGCTTCGAAGAAACTGTCCCTGAATCTGGAGGTATGCGTTTTCACACTTCTATACTTCTTCCCTGATGGAACAGGGGAGAAGAGGGAGTGTCAGGGGTGAGACATCCTTGATTATGCAGGTGGCCTTGCCGAGGCAGCATTAAGTGTAGATGGAGCCAACAGAAGGGAGGTTGCTTTGCACGATGGTCTGGGCTGCGTCCACAATTCTCTGTGATTCTCATTCTTTCTGTTTGTATGAGAATGGAATTTTAGCTTTTAGTTCATTTGTTTTTTTGTTGTACATTCAATCTATACAACATTACACAGTCTATGCAGAATGAGCAGTTTAATCTTAATCCCCCATTAATTTATCCATTGCCCTCCTCTATCTTCCTACACTACGACAAACTTTTTTTTCGCTTTCTTGTTTCTAATGAAAGCTGCCTTTGATGGGTGGTTCTGTGTGTTTTGCTGAGTTTTTCCAGCATTTTCTAATTGTATTATGCATTTTTGTTACATTGTTGTATTTCCTTAGAGGTCCCTATTGCATTGAATAGCTATTTATTGATTGATTGATCAAAAGATACAGCATAGAACCAGGCCCTTCGGCCCACCTTGTCCATGCCGATCATCGATTTCCCGTCCACACTAATTCTATGTTCTCCCGCTTTTGCACGCACTCCCAACACACCAGGGGCAATTTATGGTGGCTAATTAAGCTACAAACCTGCATGTCTTTGGTCTATTGATATGCT
Source organism: Leucoraja erinaceus (assembly GCF_028641065.1). NCBI lineage: Eukaryota > Metazoa > Chordata > Chondrichthyes > Rajiformes > Rajidae > Leucoraja > Leucoraja erinaceus. Next base: position 26,966,062 of record NC_073393.1, on the reverse strand, counting down.
TAACGCAGCTTTGATTTGTATCACAGACCTTAAAAATATGCTGTTTTCATGATGGTTTCAATCTTGCCAGCACTTAAGTAGATATGTGAAATATTACCCCGCAGTTTCTGATTGATTGTAATTATATCCATCTCTGCCAAAATCTCACCCAAATGTATTTTTGTTGAACTTTGCCTGGCCAGAACCATGGAAAAAAAATATTTGGCTCGTCATATTTGTGCCAGACCCTTGATAGAAGTGCCCCGATTGGTTCCACACCCTAGATTTATTTCCTAACCCTTAAAAATTAGACATGCCCAAATATGCCTTTGAAAGTTCTGTAATCTGAATCCACACTCATCTCAAGTAGTTTTTATTCCAACATTCCTTTGGATGTGTTTTTGTAGATTAACTCTTATTAATCGTCACTACACATATATGCATGCCACTCATTACATGGTATTACGGTACTACACTGTTTTACACTAACAAGGTCAGCCGACTCGGAGAAGCCATGCGGAGCTGGATATGAATGGCTGGCAGTTTAAATGTTCCAGATTACCTATGGAATAAAGATGAATCTTTCACCATGTATGTTTACGTGGATCATTCACAAACAGTTTTGGTTAAAAACAGCTCGTTGTTTCCCTTCCAGTAGTTTTGCCATTAATTTTAAATCTGAGATCTGGATGTTGAGGAAAGAAAAACAAATGTTTTCCTTGTTCTATACAAGCCCTGCACAGCTTTGAAGATCTAGAGTAAATCTCTTCTCAACCTTCTGTACTATTAGAAGAACACAAAGCATGTGGGGTTTTGAAGCTTTGCTTGTCTTGTCGTGAACTGAACTGTTTTATTGCTAAGTTCTTGAAGTAATACCACTGTTGTCACTCATACCTTCGGTTAGGGTGATTGGTGGAGTGGAATGTGTGAGACGTGGCAGTTTCAAGGAGTTTTTTGCCTGTCTGCCTGTCTGCCTGCCTGTCTGTCTGTCTGCCTGTCTGTCTGTCTGTCTGTCTGTCTGTCTGTCTGTCTGTCTGTCTGTCTGTCTGTCTGCCTGCCCATCTATCTGTCTATCTAATCTTGTTTGTTTCTATGTGTGTGTCTGTGTGTGCCTGCCTGTGATCTCTGATTCGGTGATGTCGTCAAATTACACCAAAACAGTACACGGTAGCGCTACAATTTTTGGATCACCTTACTCACAATTGTCATGTGGTGGTTTGTGCCAGGTTTCGTTCAGATTGATGTTATATTTCACATTATTCACATTTTTGAGAACCCCAATTTGAGAAACAAAATTCTTCCCTTTCCACTGGCACTTACAGCTATCTCGTCACAATGCGATTGTAACCCTGCTCGCTACAATGTTGCTATCCCAGGTCACATCCCCTGCCTCACGTACAAGTCCATCACCGATATGGTGGAGAAAATGGGACAATCGGTGGTTTACATCGAGATCCTGGCTAGGTGAGGAGGTAGGGTGGGGGGATTGAGCTAGAGGAGGGGGTAGGGAGGGAGAAGTAGAGGGAAGTGGGAGAGGGGAGGGGGGAGGGGGAGAAGAGGGAGGGGATAGAGGGGGAGAGGAGGGGGGAGTGGATGAGGGTAGGGCGTGGGGGATAGAGGGAGAGGAGGGCAATGGTGAAGGTGAGGAGGGAGAGGGGGGTTTGTGGGATAGGGGGGAGGTGAGGAGTAGGGAAGGAGGGGGATAGAGGGAGAGGAGGAGAGTAGGGAGGGGAGAGGGCTTATGGAGGGAGGGAGTGACTGAGGGTAGGGGAAAGTAGAGGGAGCGAGAGGTGAGGGTGGGATGGGAGGAGGTGAGAGAAAAGAGGGTGAAGAGGAGGGGGAGGGAGTGCTGGGGGATGAGTGGGAATGGAGGAGGTTCGGGGAAGGAAAGATGGCATGGTAATGAAGGAGGGGAGGGGAGAGAGAGAGGAGAGGAAGGAAGGGGTGAGGGGAGGGGAGGAAGCAGAGGAGGGTTGGTGGAGACTGGGGTGAGGGATGATAATGGTGGAGGGGAACAAGGGATTAAAGAGGGAGAGTGAGATGCGTACACATTGATCATATTTTTTACAAGTTATTGCCATTTTAAACTTTAAAAACATCATCTGCACCTGCGCAGTTGTGGGCTATGGGTGAGTGGTGGAATATTACGTTGGGGAACGGGACCAACAGGTCCCACTTGGTCTAGTTGTATGACAAGAGGCATAGATAGGGCAGATAGTCAGAACCTCTTTCCCAGGGTGGAAATGTCCAACACTTGAGAGAATAGTGGTGAGGTGAGAGTGCGAAATTTAAATGGAGATGTGTGTGACAATTTACTTTACACAGAGAGTGGTGGGGGTCTAGAATGCATTGCCAGGGTGGTGGTGGAGGCAGAAATGAAGTGGCATTTTAGATGCTTTTGGATAGGCACATGGAAGTGCAGGGAATAGTGGGGTATGAATTATGTAGAGGCAGATGAGATCAGTTTAGCTTGGCATCATGTTCGACACAAACATTTTGGGCCGAAGCTGTACCGTTTTATATTTGCCTCTGATTATTTCCTTTTTCCTTTAATCTCTCAAAAATGTATGAGATGGTTGATTAGTTGGCTGCTGTAAATCATCCCTATTTTGTATATGAGCAGCAGAATCTTATGGTAGAGGGAATTGCTAGGAATGTGTGGAGAATTAAATAGGCTGGAGTAGGATTAGTCCAAATGGGTGCCTGTTGGTTGGCATAGACGTGATGGGCCAAAGAGCCTGTTTTTGTACTGTGACTCTTTTAATGTTGCACCACTATGACGCTCTAACTTGCCTAGATGTGGAGCAAGTTTTCGAAGCTGGTTCCTGATCAATGTGGTTTGACACAGCACTTGATCTTCCTGCCGTAAACGACAGGCTCTGTCCTCAAAATGCTTTGATGCACTGAAGAAGCCACCAGGCCTAATGGATATCAAGATTATTAACACTAGAACATGCATTCACAAATGGTGTAGCAGTCTAAAACCTATTGCATATTAATCATGCATTCTAAATAAAAATTGTGCACATATATAAAATCATCGGAATAATTTTTGCCAGTGGTGCAGCTGGTAGTGCTGCTGTCTCACAGCGCCTGAGACCTGAGTTCAAACCTGACGTTGGGTGCTGTCTGTGTGGAGTTTGCGCATTCCACCTGTGATCACGTGTGTTTCCTCCGGGTGCTCCGGTTTCTTCCCACATGTTAAAGACACATGGGTTTGTAGGTTAATTGGCTTCTGCAAATTGCCCCTAGTGGGTGTGAGAGTGGGATGACATTGAAGTGGTGTGAACGGGTAATCAATGGCATGGACTATTTGGGCTGAAGTTTCCATGTTTCCATGCTGTTTCTCTATATTCTAAAATGAAACCCAAGGTACTGAAAAGCAATATATTTTAACACAATATCAATTATCCAAGTTGGTATTATTTCCCCTTGTCAAGCCATTCTTCTCCATTCAAGTGAATAGAATTGTTAAACCTGCACAAGGCTGAAGAGTAGCTGGGAGCTCCATCACAGGTGCCTGAGGGGGGCTTTTATCCCTCAGCCAATAACACAGGTTCAGATGATGTGATCTAACCTTGCATAACTTCACTACCCGGAGTTTAGTTTAGTTTTGTTTTGAGATATAGCGCAGAAACAGGTCCACCCGAGTCTACGCCGACCAGTGATCCCCTCACATTTACACTATCCCACACACTGTTGGGACGATTCACAATTATACCAAGCCAATTAACCTACAAACCTGTACGTCTTTGGTGTGTGGCATGGACCCGGATATCCTGGAGAAAACCCTGCAGGTCACAGGGAGAATGTGCAAACTCCACACAGACAGCACCCATTGACAGGATTGAACCCAGGTGTCTGGCTTTGCAAGACATCAACTCTACCACTGCTGCTAGGATCACTTGGTTAGTCCAGATGTTCTGTGCTCCTCGAAAACAGTGAGTGGCCCTGGAACGTGATTCATATTGTTAAAACTGTAAACATTTAGTACAGAGATACAGCATTGAAATTGGCCTTTTAACCTAATGAGTCCAAGCTGAACATCGATGACCCGTTCACATTAGTTTTATGTTATCCCACTTTTTCATTCACCCCCTTCACACTCGGCTATTTTCAGAGGCTAATCAACATACAAAACTGGAACACCCGGAGAAAACCCCCACGCAGAGAGCATGAAAACTGCATGCAGACAGCACCCAAGGTCAGAATCGAACCCGGGTCTCTGGCACTGTGAGGCAGAAGCTCTGCTAGCTGCACCACCATGATCCTGTTGTGCACTGCTGCCTTGTATTCACTATTTATTTACCAAGTTCTTTGAAAATCTGGTTCATACCTTTTTAAAAAACATTCATTCCTTTGAGAATTCCAGGTTAATCTAAAAGAGTTAAAAAGCAGAATCTGATTAGCGTTTGGGAGGACAAATAACTTGTGAGAATTTGCCTGATATGTTGCCACACAATCAAAACTACACGCTCTACGCATTACTTCCTTAGAAATCTTTTTGAAAAATGAATGTATTTATTGATTTAAACCAAAGCAGTCAACTCAATACAACCTACTACTTTTTAATGAGTTTAAAGCAAAATTTCTTAAATTGAGGAAGAAACAATTGATTTCTTCAAATCCGCTTGAGATGTATAACAATGGAATTCTGCTGCTTAACTAATTCCGTTTCCCATATGTAGTAGTTTAGATGTCAGAAGCTGGAAACAGCTCTCTAGTGTTGCTGATGAATTCAAATTTACTGCATCATCTACCAGTAATAAATCAGAAATCTTTGTACTCCAGTGTGCTGCAGTGGTATAGAGCTGCTTTATATTATTAGTTATGTGATATTCCTTTTATAAATTTAGCTTTTACAATGGTACCAGCTTTATTTTTCAGTTCCACACTCAATATGCAATGGCTCTCTTTTAGATGTAATAAAGAGGAACTGCAGAAGCTGGTTTGTACCAAAGATAGACACATAACGCTGGAGTAACCCAGCGGATCAACAACATCACTGGAGAAAATGTTTAGGTGACGTTTTGGGTCGAGACCCTTCTTCAGACTGATTGTGGTGGTGTGGTTGGAAACAAGAAAAAAAAAACAGGACAAGTCAGATGGCAACAGATGACCTCAGACAAGGAAGTTCCCTGATAGGCCATTTGTTGGCTAAAGACAGGCATGAGCCAAAGTGGGATCTGTGGAACTGGTTAATGGACTATCTTTTAAATGCGATGAATACTATGGGATTAAATTCTAAACTGAAATAATTTCTGATCTTAAAAAATATGCTGCTTTTAACTGGAGATGATGGTTTGTAAAATGTTGCTCAACTTTCTCAATGCATAATGGGGCACATTCTTAATACCTGTAGTAGAAACATTTCATTTGTTGCACTTTTAAAATAATAGTGTTGCAAAATCATACAATTGCAGCTCCTTTTCATCTCTTGCCTTTGTCCACATCTGCGAATCAAACCTCCCCTCGCCTCTATCCACCTATCACTTGAAAGAGTCAAACCCGAAACATCACTCATCCATGTTCTCCAGAGATACTGCTGTGATGCGTTAAGTTACACCAGCACTTTGTCTTTTTTTGTAAACTAGCATCTTCAGTTCCTTGTTTCTACATTTCACTTGCCAGGTTTTATACTGCCCCCACCTCTCGTTTTCAGTGTTTCCCCTCAATCACGCTCAATTTGAAGAAGGGCCCCCACCTGAAACATTGTCAATCCTTGTCCTCCAAAGATATTGTCTGACCTGCAGAGTTACTCAACACTTCATGTCTTTTTTTGTAAACCAGCAACTACAATCCCCTGCAGCTCTTTTTAGATCTTTGCAGTTTATTTATTTTTTCTCTTTTTCTGTCCATTTATTGAAGTTGTATTTCTTTCCTGGGGCGTGCCCATTTTAAATGTCCAAATTGACCTCGACGGTCCCGCGAATGTCACGCGCGACTTCATTCGATCGCACAGCCATCTGGAGCGGGTGACGTCGTTTGAAGATGGACACAAAATGCCGGAGTAACTCAGCGGGACCGGCAGCATCTCTGGAGAGAAGAAATGGGTGATGTTTCGTGTCGAGACTCTTCTTCAGTCTGAGAGAAAGGTCTTGACCCAAAACGTCATCCATTCCTTCTCTCCAGAAATGCTGCCGGTCCCGCTGAGTTACTCCAGCATTTTGTGTCTATCTTCAATTCTTCAAAGAAGTGGGGGCGGATCCGGACCGCAACGGCCGTGAGCCCCAGGCCGAGTTCGGCGATAGTTTGTCTGCTTCTGCTGCTGTTGAAGGTGAGACGTTGCGTCACGCCATGGTCTTGGGCCTGTCCCACATTGGCCGTCAGTTCCACGTCGCAACAGGCCGGTGACGCGCGAAGATTTCGTTCACTACAAAAATTTTGGAGCCCCGCGCGATGTCGCGCACAACTACATACCCCTCCACGCTTCTCAGTGGGTCCGGTCCCGTGCAGCCATACGATGCCCGCGTGCCTCAACGCGACCACGAGGTTGCGTAATTTGTCTGCCAAGGACACGTAAGTGGGACAGGCCCTTAACACTCTCTGTGGGAAAATAAAACTTGCCTTGCGCATCTCTTTTATATATTCTCCCCTCAACTTATAGCTATGCTCAACAGTATTTGACAGTTCCACATTAGGGGGTAAAACACTCTGACTATCTGTGCCTCGCATAATTTTATAAATTTCTATCAGGTCTTCCCTCAGCCTCTGTGCTCCAGAGAAACCAATCCATATTTGTCCATCCTCCCGTACCTAATGCTGGAAAAATCCTGGTAAATCTCTTCTGCGCCCTTTCCAAAGCCTCCATTTCCTTCCTGTAATGGGGCAACTAAAACTGCACACTGTACTCCAAATGTGGCTTCACCAAGGTTTTATACAGCTGCAGACGGAACACCTTACAGCTACTGTGCACGGATGGTAAAGGGAATGAGCATCTAGTGTAGTGAAAGTGATGCCATTTATATCGGCTGGATAGTTCTGGATAGTGTCAAGCTTCTTCAGAGTTGTTGGCATGACAGTATTCCTGACAAGTGGAGAGTATTCCTTCATGCTTCCAACATCTGCAGTTTGTATGGTGGAATTCAGGTCTTTCATCCATGTTTGGACTGATGGGCCTGTCCCACTTAGGCGACTTTTTAGGCGATTGCAGGAGACTATGCAGTCGCCACATGTTCGCGGGTGGTTGGCGGGGAATCGCCTTCATGGTCATGAGGAGTTCAGCATTCTGGGAACTAGTCGCCGTGAATTATATTCGCCGTGAATTTTTCAACATGTTGAAAAATTAGCGGCGACTGGAATGAAGCCGCCATGGAGAGTAGTGAGAATTCTCGAGCCGTAGGAGGGTCGCCAGGAGGTCCTAATGGGTTGCCAGGATGTCGAAGGTTCTCATAGGTTGTAGCCGGTGCTGACCGGTGAATTTCATTATCCAGTGAAGAAGGGTCCCAACCTGAAATGTCACTTATCCATGATGCTGGCTGATCTGCTGAGTTTCTCCAGCGCTTTGTGTTCTTTTCAGGCAAAACCAAGACTGACAATCAGTGATTTTAGTTTACTTTAATTTAGAAATACAGCGTGGAAATAGGCCTTTCAGTCCACCAAGTCCATGCCGACCAACGATCCCTACACACTAGGGACACTTTACAAAATTTGCAATCTTTACAATCTTTACAAATCTTTACAAAATGTAGGAATAAACCCAGAAACATGTACGTCTTTGGAGTATGTGAGGAAACCGGAGCACCCGGAGGAAACCCATGAGATCAAGGGGAGTGCAGACAAACTCCGTACTGCCAGCACCCATAATCAGGATCAAACCCGAATCTCTGATGCTGTGAGGCAGCAACTTTACCTCTGCGCCACTGTGCTGCCCCTGTTAACTGCCTCTTTTCATCACTGAAGTGATATTTAGTAGCAGACTGATAGATAGGAATTGACTGGATTGGATTTGCCTTGCTTTTTGTGAATAGAATATATCTGACCTATAGAATAAACATTTCCATGTCATATTCATGCGAGTGTGTTGTCACTTTACTGAAACAGCTTAGCTGAAGGAACAGATCGTTCAGGAGTGTAGGCCTTCCACACTGGAGCAGGGATGTTGTCTGATCCTTTTACATTCTGACCACATCCTGTGCACTCATCCATTTCCTGATAGCATGGCGTGATTTGAATTGGCAGGAAACTGGCATCTGTGTTGGTGAATATCTCAGGAGCATGCCAAGATGGATCATCTGCTTGATAATTCAAGCTGAAAAATGTTGCAGAAGCCTTCTCCTTAGTATTCTGTTTAATTTAGTTTAGAAATACATCAAGCGAACAGACCATTCGGCCCACCGAATCCAGGGTGACCATCAATCACTCGATCACACTAGCTCGATGTAGCTCAATTTCAGATTCAGGTTCAACTTTAATTGTCATTGTCAGTGTACAGTACAGAGACAACGAAATGCAGTTAGCATCTCCCTGGAAGAGCGAGATAGAATATGAGCAATAAATACATCTATTTACATGCATACAGTCATAGTGTTTTCCTGGTGGGAGGAGTGTCTGGGGGGGGGGGTGATTGGCAATCACCGAAGTACATTGTTGAGTAGGGTGACAGCCGCAGGGAAGAAGCTGTTCCTGGACCTGCTGGTCCGGAAACGGAGAGACCTGTAGCGCCTCCCGGATGGTAGGAGAGTAAACAGTCTATGGTTGGGATGAGAGCAGTCCTTGGCGATGCTGAGCGTCCTTCGCAGACAACGCTTGCTTTGGACAGACTCAATGGAGGGGAGTGAGGAACCGGTGATGCGTTGGGCAATTTTCACCACCCTCTGCAGTGCTTTCCGGTCGGAGAAAGAGCCGTTGCCATACCATACTGTGATACAGTTGGTAAGGATGCTCTCGATGGTGCAGCGGTAGAAGTTCACCAGAATCTGGGGAGACAGATGGACCTTCTTCAGTCTCCTCAGGAAGAAGAGACGCTGGTGAGCCTTCTTGACCAGAGTTGAGGTATTGTGGGTCCAAGAGAGGTCATCGGAGATGTTGACCCCCAGGAACCTGAAGCTGGAAACACGTTCCACCTCCATCCCGTTAATGTGGATGGGGTGTGCGTGCCGCCCCTAGACTTCCTGAAGTCTACAATGAGCTCCTTGGTCTTCTTGGAGTTAAGGGCCAGGTTGTTGTCAGCGCACCATGCTGCTAGGAGCTGGACCTCCTCCTTATAGGCCGACTCATCGTTGTTGCTGATGAGGCCAATCTCCGTTGTATCATCTGCACACTTAATGATGGTGTTAGTACCATGTACAGGTGTGCAGTCGTAGGTGAAGAGGGAGTAGAGGAGGGGGCTCAGCACACAGCCCTGTGGAATGCAGGTGTTCAGGGTGAGGGTTGAAGAGGTGTGCTTGTCTAACCTAACAGATTGGGGTTTGTTGGTTAGAAATTTACAGAGCCAATTAACCTACAAACCTGCACGTCTTTGGAATGTAGGTATAAACCGCAGCATCTGGAGGAAAGCCATGTGGTCGCAGGGAGAAGGTGCAAACTCCACTCAGACAGCACTGAACTTCTTCTTCTTGCGTATGGCGTGCACAGCCTAAAGTTGTAAGACAACTTGTTCTGTTTGATCTTCTGTTTGTGCACACCAGGCTGATTGCATTTGTCGAAACAGGGTGGACCACGTGAAGGTTGCAATCTCCCACCCCAGACAGCACTGATGACAGGATTGAACATGGGTCTCTGGCGCTATGAGGCAACGGCTCTACCAGGTGCACCACTGTGGTGTCCCGTCTTTGTGGAATATTCACAGATGCAGCACATTGCTGGATTTGCTGCTTTACAGCGCCAGAGACCTGCATTGGATCCTGACTGGGGCTGCTGTCTGTACGGAGTATACACATTCTCCCTGTGACCGCATGGATTTTCTTTGTGTGCTCTGGTTTCGTCCCACACTCCAAAGACATACTGGTTAATTGGCTTAGGCAAAAAAAATTGTAAATCGTCCCTAGTGTGTAGGGTAGCGCAGTGGTATGAGGTGATTGCTGGCCAGCACGGACTCGGCGGGTTAAAGGGCCTGTTTCCATGCTCCATCTCTAAAGTAAAATCTTTACAGTCACATAGTATTTACTCACTATTGCCTGTGGCCATATGTGGTAGGACTGCAGTGTTTCAATCTTATCTGTTTAGCATGCAGATGTTCTTGCATTTCAGCTTTACTGTGCCGATACGTTAATATTGGTAGATGCACCACCAGCATGTCCTTCTACACTGCACAAAAAATCTGGATAGTCCTTTATATTACTGGTTGAGAAAGAACATGCTAAGCCATGATTATGGATTGCGCTAAAGTGCACCTCTAATGCTGCTCAATTTGTTGAGAGACGATAGCACTTCTGTAGCGTGATCCAACATAATGGAGGATGTCCCAGGTATGAAGACAGGTCACTGTGCAGTGGGCATTATCAACCAATGCTATCAGAGAGAGATGCATCTGCCACAGATTAGTGAGGATGAGGTCAAGTAGGATTGTCACTTATGCAAGCTTTTGACTTCCCACATTCCAATGGAACATAACAATACCTTATCATCCAACCCAACGCATAACCCAATGCATTTATTTCCTGCTGCACCGTGGTCTGGTGGCAATGTCCTCAGTTTTAGCGCTCTGTTTTACTACATCAACAGAGCCACTTTTCTGCCCAATGTCCCTTCCCTCTCAACTAACCTCCAGCCAGCTCTCCATTTCACAAACGGTAATGTTGTCATCAGCCAAAAATAAAACAGTACTGGAATTCTAATGTGAAATGTTTTTTTGCAGTGCTCTCCTTTTTTTCAATTCAGCACTTGGCCGTTTGACCATACCTTTCTTTGTCCATTCCTTCTACTCGGTATCGAAATCTGCTTCTTTTGAAGCAGTCGGTTTGCAATATAATTTAGAGACAAGGAACAGCAACTGCAGTCTGAAGAAGGGTGCCGAGCCAAAACAGCACCTACCCATGTTCTTTGGGGGTGCTGCCTGACCTGCTGAGTTACTCCAGCACTTTGTATCCATTTGCAATATAATGTGCTATCTTATGAAGACCAAGCTGGCATAAATATTTGGCATTTTGAAATAAATCACCAAGATCGAGTCATGTAAAAATTATTACTCACTGTATTGTTACGGATAAGTTATTAATAAATTATAATTAAATTAATTTGCATATGTAAAGCAAGCCTAATTAGACTTTCCCCAACAACTCAAAACTTTAAATGCTTATCTTTCTTGAATTTGGATAATATAATTGTTATGCCTTTAGGGATGATATTTTAATAAAATATGCTAATAGATCTAATTTACGCACAAATTGGGTTTATTACAGGCTATCTCCTACTGGACATGTAGACAGGTTGAATATTCACAGTGCTGAGGGAACGGTACACTATAATAAGATATAAACTAAACGAAGCTTATTTGAAGTGCATCAAAAGTGAGCGAACAGAAAAGAATATTTATGAAAATATGGGGACCGGAAGAGAATGAATGGTACAATTGCTGGGGCCAGGTGAGGGGGCAAATGAAGCATATCTGGAGCTTACGAGGCGATACATAAAATCTGAAGCACCAACAGATGGAAGAGAAGAAAATAATCCATGCTTGAAACGAACATGGAACGTTGTAAAGGCTGATCATCTGAGGTTTTGTAATTTGATGGTTGCAATGCGTTGGGTTGGAAGATGACGTGGGGTTGAGTTTCATTGGAATGTAGGAAGTCGAAGGCTTAGAGCTCAGAGTGGGGTGGAGAGTTCACGTGACAGGCACCTGGAGGCAGAGGATCATCTGTGGAATAAAGAGAGCTGTTGTGCTAATCTATGTATAGAGCCCCCAAATTGTAAGCATAAATTGGAAAATAAAAGTGCAGGTAGTTTGTGGCTTCATTGGGGAAAAAAGTGCTTGTCTTACAGGAATATGGGGAAAGGTGGTATATCCTTTGGGAGACAAACATTCCAACCTGTGTCTCCCACTTTGTTTCCTCTCTCTCGTCTTCTGATATTTCATGTTTGTTGTCTCCTACTTACATCGCCATCAGGCAAACCCTTTGCCATCATCTTTCAGCAACAGCGCCACCAGGTAGGGAGGATAAAACAATCTCTTCAACGATCCACCCAGTCACAGACCTTTTGTTTTATCCTCCCTACCCCTCCCCTCTTTTTCAGCCTTAAGGGCCTGTCCCACTTGGACCGTCACATAGGCGACAGGCCGGTAGTGACGGTCGCGCGCATCATCATGCACCCGCACAGCCGTCTGGAGTGTGTGACATCATTTGAAGATGGACACAAAATGCAGGAGAAACTCAGCGGGACCGGCAGCATCTCTGGAGAGAAGGAATGGATGATGTTTCGGGTCGAGACTCTTCTTCAGTCTGAAAGAAGGGTCTTGACCCGAAATGTCATCCATTCCTTCTCTCCAGAGATGCTGCTGGTCCCACTGAGTTACTCCTGCATTTTGTGTCTATCTTCAATTTTCTTGGGATTAGGAGTGGGGATCCGGATCTGCAACGGCCGTGAGTCCCAGGCTGAGTTTGATGATCGTTTGCCTGCTGCTGTTGGAGGTGAGACGTTGCGTCGCGCCCAGGGTCTTGGGCCTGTCCCACTTTGGCTGTCAGCTACGCTACAGGCCGGTGGAGCGCGAAGATTTCGTGCAGGACAAAGTCCACACTCCTCCACGCCACTCCACACTCCTCCACACCACTCCATGCGCCCGTCCCGCGCTACCCACACCCACACGCTACCCACATGCTACCCACACGCTAGCCACACACTACCCACACGCTAGCAGGTCGCGTAAATGGCGCGTGAAAGACAGCCAAGTGGGACAGGCCCTTTACAGAGATAATCTCATTTATAACTTCCCAGTTCTAATGATAGATCATCCATTTGAAATGGAAGCCCTGTTTATGTCTCCACAGATGCTACAGTATCTGACATGCCCAGTACTTTTTATTTCTGATTTCCAGCATCTGCAGTGTTGTGATTTTAGATACAATTTTGAATAATTCTGTGAACATCGACATGCAGCTTTTAACATATAGGTTTTAATACTGTGGGGCACTATATTATTTCTTGATTTGCATGCAGCGTTGATAAATGGAGAGCACACTATTTATCTCTTCGCTTATGCTTCCACAATAATTATTTTGGAAAGTTCTTGCCATTTTGCTTTATTCAGTGAATTGAGATCTTTGCCTTTTCATGATAAACAGAAAATAAATCCCATCTTCCATTATTTGTGAACTAAATTAATGTGTCATAAAAAATAAAGCTACTGTATGACATTTCTTTCACTGGTCTATTGGAATAAATCTACCATGATATTCATTTGGAAGTAATCTTAGATAAAGAAAACATTCTGATTAAAAACTGGAAATGCTGGAAATGCTCAGAGGATCAGGCAGCATTTATCTGATAAACCTGAACCATCAACTTTGTTGAACCAAGGAACTGCAGGTGCTGGTTTACAACAAAAAAAAGACAAAGTGCTGGAGTAATTCAACAGGGCAGGGCACATCCTTTGAAAACATGAATAGGTTTATCAGATTCTTATATAGGAATCAGGTCAGGACCCTTCTTAAGACTTTGGACTATGTGGATTGGTGACATTTCAGATCAGGACCCTTCTTCAACTTTGTTTCTCATTCCACCAATGCTCTGTGACTCATGTGTTTCACTTTTTTTTAGTTCTTATTACAGATTGGTTTCTGTTTTGATGAGATGATTGATTTAAATATTATCCTGTGCTATATTATTTTATAATAAGGCAAAAATTGTATTAATAAAAATTGATAGGCTATTGATATCTGTAAGGAAGCAGCAAACAACTGAATTGAGAGGTTTGATTATCATCTACTCATTTGGGTCCATTCCGCTCCATTTGATAAAGGTTCCTCAATAATGTTAGTGAGAAATATTTAAAGTTAAACACTCCAAAAAATCTATGTTACTGAATCTAGTTTTCTTTCTTAAAATAAGCAGAGGGTGATGGTCAAATCTAGTGGCTTGGGCCAACTTAACTTTTATTTGCAAGTTAAAGTGAATTCCTTTTCTTGCATAACCTTGTTACCAAATATGATTACAACGCTTATTTTATTCATGGTCGGCCTGACATTAAATTACATGCAAAACAAGGTTAACCTGGATAATGCACATAACATGGAATTTGGAGAACAGGATATCTAGCTTGCATTCCTTCCTATGATAGAATTATTTTACTTGTAAAGGATTTTTGTGTCATTAATTGCTGGAAATACTAGATAAAATAAACCATTTTCATGAGGTTAATAGTGGATCTGTATAAACTGTTGCAATTTACAACATTTTTGTTTGTGCAAGGTATCTCCACCTTACCATGAATATATGGATGATTTACATACTAATAATGGCATGCATATTAAACTTGCTGTGATTATCCTTTAATATTCTGGACCATTAATCCAGAATTTTAACCCTTATTGTCTTGTATCACTAAACAGTACCATTTGCAGTGAAAATCTTTAACCATTTACTTAGAAAGCATGAAACAGCATTTAGAGTACTGAATTAAATTAAAGAGGAAGGGTGAGGTGTTTATCAATTGCACAATTATTCAACAAGGGCAATTAATTGGAAGATATTTACTTGTGTTGGTGATAGTCCATTAGTCTCGTTGTCTTTGGTGAAAAGAAAGTTAATTACCGTGATGACAAATGTATCAATGTTGCACTCGTGATGGAAAACCTTGATTTTACACACAAAATCTTCAATTAGTGATCTCACTGTGGGGATGTTTTTCAAAAGGGTAATAGAGAAGTAATGAGATCAGAAAAGGTCAAACTCGGTCGTCTTAGTTTGTCAGTTTGATTAATATATTTCAAGTTCTTTAGATGGCTGTAAGGGTCTTTGTCACCTAATGTTTTTCATGGAAATGTAGTTGGAGTGACCGTTTATTAGCCTTACCGTGGCTTACTCAGCCATTCAGAATCAAGACCATTTATAAGGTTTGTTTGAAATAATACAAGATCACCTTAGCTTCCTATTTCGCCCACCAGCCCCGTTTCATGCTTTTTGAAACAAAAAATTGGGATTCAGTGTTCTAGAATACACTGGTAACCAAATAGAACATTTGATTTAAACATTTTGCTGGGACTAGGAGTGCAACAACTTTTCATTTTGCTCATATTTATGTTCTTGTTGGTTGAGATCAGGATTAATTTAGTTTGGTGTAAATGTTGACAAATCAATTCTTCTGTAATGATTTAAAAGCTATCTATGTAGCCAAAGATTTTCATTTTGATTGCTAGTCCTTTACAGGAACAGCAATTTCCTTGTGACAATTTATATTTTTGTAAAATAGATCCGACATAAACGGAACAAATAATTAGTAATTGCACAAAATGAACTATCTGGAATTATTTTAATTGATTTTTGCCTGAAGTTTTATTGACTATTTTCACGCACATGTTTTATACAGTTGAAGTATCGAAAGCTGCTTTGTGGGAATATTAGCATGCAAATGTTCAACAAAAAAGAATGTATAGTTTTGATTTGTTGATTTTTATTATGGGTCAACAAATACTTACATGGCGGCACGACGGTGCAGCGGTAGAGTTGCTGCCTTATGGGCTTGTCCCACTTAGGCGATTTTTCAGGCAATTGCCAGCGACTGTCAAGTCGTAGCAGTTCGCTGAAAAATCGGCGACTGGAATGGTGACTGTCAGTGTGGAACACACACACACATATACACATCACTTCCTTCACCAGCCAGTTATGCAGGCGGGGGGACAGGGCAAGCGGGGGGAGCGTGTCTGAGTGAGAAATTCACACGGTGCAAAGCCAATGTGATACAGACACACACCACGATGAACAGGAAGGTTGGCGCTGTAATTAAGACGGTGAAAGCAAAGTGTACGGGAAGGGTCACGTAAGTCCTTTAAAAGAGGGGGGGGGGGGCGGGGTGGAGAATGGGGGAGAAGGAGTGGAGACAACTTTTAAGAAGCCAGAGATACACGGCTGTGAAGCTCGGCGGACATTAACATTACAGGTCGGTTATCCTAGGTTCTGAAAACTACTGTTTATGTTTTTATTCCCCAATGAGCCAATGAAATTCACCGATCAGCACCGGCAACAACCTACAACACCTGTGACAACCTACGACCTCCTGGCAACCTACTACCACTGCACCTATGTCACGAGAATTCTCGCTACTCTCCACGTGTTGAAAAATTAGCGGCGAACAGAATGAAACCGCGACTAGGTACGAGAATGCGGGAACTCCTCACCACCATGCAGGCGACACCCCGGCAACCTCCGGCGATCATGTGGCGACCTTTTCGCGACCTCATAGTCTCCTGTAGTCGCCTAAAAAGTCGCGTGTGGGACAGGCCCATTACACCGCTTGCAGCGCTGGAGACCCGGGTATGATCCCGCCTATAGGTGCTTTCTGTACAGCGTTTGTACGTTTCCCCCGTGACTGCATCTTTGAGATCTTCGGTTTCCTCCCACACTCCAAAGACATACAGCTCTGTAGGTTAAATGTCTTGGTGTATGTGTAAGTTGTCCGTAGTGTGCGTAGGATAGTGTTAATGTGTGGGGATCACTGGCCGGCGCGAACTCAGTGGGCTGAAGGGCCTGTTTCCGCACTGTATCTCTAAACTATACTAAAATTATGCAAAGGTGTATTTAATGTGATAACCAAGATTGTGTAACATACAGATTTATGTTGCAGCATCTGCCTGCTGCAACAATATGCCTTTTTTTACATTATAAAATGGGATTGTGATGTATGAATATTTAAAAAATTCTCATATTGCTGTTTTAACATAAGTGATAGCACATTTATTTTAAGCAAGTTAATGTTTGCTTAAAAATACAGGGAAAGTAAATTTCAGACAGATGCACAAACCTTGCAACACTTGTAGCCCATGGCATCATTTCAAGCCGTTGGAGGCTAAAGAATTCTCAGGAGTGATTTAACACCTTCAATAACTAAATGAAAGTTTCAGATAATGTATTACATTGCCAAAGTTAAACCTGAAAGGTTTGTCACAATTGCTACAGGAACCTAGGTTCAATTACTGCATTGAAATGATTACAGTGTTCATTTTTGACATACATGGTGAATATTTTTGAGTATTTTTATTTTGATCTCGGGTCATCAGTAAACAGTAATTGGAATGTATAGCTTGCACCAATTTATGTTGAAGGATTAAAGATTATTAATTTATATTCTGTTATTGAATAGCAATTAGCATTTTTTTGCCTCAAACATCTGTGACAAATATATACATTTAGACCAGTGTAGTTAAAACTAGATAACATTTGTATGTTATGACATATCATTTGTAATGCTTGAATAGTTCTTTGTGAAACTACTGTTTTGAAATGTATACTGATGTTATTATTGCTTCATAGTTTATCACAGCTTATTATTCAATCAATCAATCAATCAATCAATCAATCTTTATTGTCATCTTGCAAAAGCGTACAGTGCAAAATGAGAAGACGTTTCCCAGGGAATACCAGAGCACATAACACTTAAACATTCACACATAAATAAAAACAATCCAATCCCTGATAAAAACAATACGAAGATAAAAAGTGCAGGTAAAAAACAGCAACATTAAAATACAAGTAAAAACAGTCATAGAATAGAATAGAATAGAATGCAATTTATTGCATTCTAGAGCCAGAGTTGTTATTAAATTGTCAGTGCAAAAAATGCATCAGAATCAGGTGGAGTGACTATTTAGCAGCCTCACAGCCTGTGGAAAGGAAGCTATTTAGCATTCAATAAGGAACTGCAGATGCTGGAAGATCGAAGGTACACAAAAATGCTGGAGAAACTCAGCGGATGCAGCAGCATCTATGGAGCGAAGGAAATAGGTGACGTTTCGGGCCGAAACCCTTCTTCAGACTGATGGGGGGTGGGGGGGAGAAGGAAGGAAAAAGGGAGGAGGAGGAGCCCGAGGGCGGGGGGATCGGAGGAGACAGCTCGAGGGTTAAGGAAGGGGAGGAGACAGCACGAGCTAGCAAAATTGGGAGAATTCAACGTTCATGCCAACCGGACGCAAGCAACCCAGGCGGAATATGAGGTGCTGTTCCTCCAATTTCCGGTGTTGCTCACTCTGGCAATGGAGGAGACCCAGGACAGAGAGGTCGGATTGGGAATGGGAGGGGGAGTTGAAGTGCTGAGCCACCGGGAGTTCAGGTAGGTTATTGCGGACTGAGCGGAGGTGTTCGGCGAATTTAGCAGTCTGGTTGTCCGTGCTTTGATGCTGCGGTACCTCTTGCCTGATGGCAGGAGATCCAGGTGTGTGTGGAGGGGGTGCAGTGTGTCCTTTGCTATGCTCAGTGCTTTTTTCAGGCAGTGGAAACAATTCTTGTACAGCGGGTAGGGAGACGCCAATGATCCTCTCTGCTCCCCTCACTACCCTCACTACCCTCTGCAGAGCCTGTCTGAGCAGTTGCAGTTGGAGTACCACACAGTTCGTGAGCACAGATTCCACCATGCCCCTGCAGAAAGTCCTGAGGATGTTGGTGGGGAGTGAGGCCTGTTTGAGTTTCCTCAGGTAGTGCAGTCGCTGATGGGCACGTTTGACAATCCCAGTGTTGTTCCTGGACCAGGTGAGGCTGTCTGTGATTTGCACTCCAAGGAACTTTAAGTTCTCCACTCTCTCCACCGTGGTGCCACTGATATTGAGGGGTGTGTGTTTGGGCTGTGACCTCCTGAAGTCGACAATCATCTCCTTGGTTTTGTCGACGTTTAGTTCTAAGTTGTTGTTACCGCACCAGTCCACTAGGTGTTTCACTTCCTCTCTGTTATTCAATAAATTTGGTGTGTTTGACATTATAACTGATTGTTAAGTATTGATGTCCTTTATTTCCTTAACAAAGTGCTTTTATGGCATAATCGCAGTTACAAAGTATTGCAAAGATCAAAACTGCCCTGCAGTTTGCAAACATCAGTCGTCAAATGACAACATTATCATCCATATCCACGATGCACTCGTGATGCCCTGTGGCGATCAGCGTTCATGGAGGCCTCAACGTCCCCATAGACACCGTGTCCTCCCTCTCCACGGACACGCATGCACGGACGTAGGACCAGAAGAAAGGAAGGCAGTTGACTCGGGCAGAACCCTCGAATGTCCATCTTGGCCTGGCCCTGGAGAGCAAACCAACCGGGATATCCCCCGTATCCGTGCCCCCCCACCCCCCCAAAGACGACCTTCTACCTCCACCACCCTTTGGTACCGATTGACCAAAGATCAGGAGCGTGGGGCTGAAATGTAGTCAAAACCAAAACCTAAGCCACTTCAGATACGTTATTGATATCCTTGTGTTTCAATGACAACAGAGTGGCTCTTGATGACTGTGAATGTGGTCAAACAAATTGAACCACATTCAGACAATTTATGTTGAATATTCAAAATTAATTTTGCCATTAATTTCGAGGTGACAATTGCAACTACACAGATTCCACCTTCAGTTCACAGTATCATCTGAACCATTGTTAAGATTGCTGCCTCACAATCACTTCCAGTGATCTATTATTTTTCTTAATACAATTTTCTAAACACAATTGATCAATTACAATTGACTAATTAATGCCAACAAAATTTAAATAGTGGATGGCAGTTGACTTTTTAACTCTGAGCAAAAAAAAAATTTGCGCGATTGTGCTTTGTAATTGAATACGTGAATTGGAGAGATGTGACAAACCGTGTACCTGCTCTCTTGTTCTTGTAGAGCTTGTGCAGAGGGAAGAGAGGAAACTACTGTTCTCTCCCATCTCCTAAAATAGTTTTGGGTGTATATTGCTGACTAAGCACAATATGATGGGGTATTATCAATAAGTGACTACTGATACTTCTCTAAGTTGCTTAACCCCTAACAAGAAGGAAATAAAGGAACTGCAACACACAGTTCAATCTCCTTTACTGTACAGTGTGACTGAAATAGCATTGATACAAAATTGTGTTTGAATATGAGATGCTATCTTATGCTTTTAAAGTTTCATTGTTAAAATAGATTTGGAACCATTTTATCCAAAATATAAAGTGTAAACTTATTTTCATTTTAGTATTGGGTATATATTTCACATGAACTATACAGATATTGGAAACATTTTTATTTTATGCAATATCTATCTATACAACATAAAACAATTTTTCATTGCTTAACCTTGCGATACGTGTTCTGCTTTTTCACCTGCATTGCTTCCTGGAAGATGGAATAGATGGGGAACAGTATGGCAATGATGAACATCTCTTGTAATGTCCTTCCAATATAGTCTTCACCTCGGTAGGAATGCGGAAGGACACCCGCTTGTGTTGTTCCCCTGTGCCATGCCATAATGTAACGTGGTGAACCCTGATGCAGCTGCTACTTAGGCGGCAGTTTCTGCGCGGTGCCAGCAGTCCTTTGGCAGCTAATCCCAGCTAAGTTTTTTGCTTTGGCTGGCACCGTGAACTAATTAGCTGGCATATGCCTGTTGCCAGCTGTCAAATAAGCACCTTTCCCATAACTCAATGACGCTTTATAAGGTGAGCAGAGCAGAAGAAATTACAAGGGGAACTGATTCAACTCGTGCACAGCTTTTTTGAAAAGTAAATGCAATTTTATAAATATATATTATATTGTGATTGAATTCCTTAAAACCATGTATTTTTTAGTAATGCAGCATGGAAACAGGCACCTCGGCCCGTGCCGAGCAGCCATCCCCGTACACTTAGCATTATCCTACACGCTAGGGACAATTTTTACTGAAGCCAATTAACCTACAAACCTGTACGTCTTTGTAGTGTGGGAGGAAATCGGAGCGCCCAGGGAAAACCCCACACGGTCACAAGGAGAACATACAAACTTCATACAGGCAGCACCCGCAGTTAGGATTGAACCTGGGTCTCCAGCACTGTTGTGCCCCTGTCCCACTTAGGAAACCTGAACGGAAACCTCTGGTGACCTTGCGCCCCACCCAAGGTTTCCATGAGTCACCAGAGGTTTTGGTCACTTGCCTGGAAAGCCTCGACTGAAGCGTGAGCTGCATCTACTGATCAAAGATCCAATAGGATCTTTGCTGAAAACTCCAATGAGCCAATTAAAATGGCCGGTCAGCGAAGGAGATGGCCTTCGACTGCCTGTAAGTAAATAGCAACCCCACTCCACTGGCTTTGACAAAACGGCAACCTATTTTTATTCGAGGCCGTTTTTTTTTTTTTTTAATAATTCGCAGGAACATAAAACACTTTCCACCATTAGGAGTGTGCCGGAACCTCCGGGTTTTCACGGAAACCTTGGGTTTTTTTCAGGTTTCCTAAGTCGCAGGGGATTAGGCATAGAACACCGTGTTTGCCCACATACAAAAGGGAATTACAGTTTGCCTGGATTGTGTGAGACTGTGATTAGTTAAATTCCTCACGTTACGAAGACTATTATGTAGACAGTGAGTTTATTTGTTCTCAGGAAAATAAAACTTATGTAGTAAAGCTTTTTGTGTTTGACTCTTTGGACTTGCATTATTTTGGCTTGATGTTTTCCTTTTTTTTGTTTCGACTTTAGCAGATGGTTAGTTGAACATGTCTCTAATATTTAATAGGAAGTATCTCACTTTTTCATGTTTGCCAGGATTCTATCATGAAGACTAGTCAAGGATTAGACAAAGCATTCAATTAACTAGTCCCTTTTACAAAGAGTGGCTAGTCTCATGTTAAATAATAATTCAACTATAATATATATTAAATAGAGAATCACCCTCAACAGAAGCATTAAGGGAAGATTGGGAACATGAGCTAATGATAAAGATCTCGAAGGATAGATGGGAAAAGGATTTGATGAATACACATAACTGTTCCTGCAAGACATAATTTAATTCAATTCAAATTATTACATAGACATATGAGACTAACTGTTGAATAAATTTTTAAACGTCTCTCCTGCGATAAATGTTTGTTTCAAAACGCTAATATAACGCATTCATTTGTAGGATGTACAAAGTTGAATAAAGTTTATTATATTTGATATATTTAGGAAAGCTTTAAAAGTCAAGAATAGAACCCAAATGATTATATTTGGAATAATAGGAGAAGATACCAATTTTAAAGATCAAAATGTGGGTTAATAATTGGAAAGAAATGATACTTCTTTGGACTTAGGAATATGATGGACATAGCACGCCTTGAAGAAATTTGGCTTGACTAATAGATAAATTGACCAATTCTTTCTTTGGTTTCATCGACTTTTTGGAATCTTTGAGCAGCACCGTAAGGATTGCTGATTTCAGTTCATGACGCGGATACATCTACATCTCCGAATCCAGATTTGAAAAATTCTCTTTTAAGGGGCCTTCTCTTCTATTTCTACTTTCCACTTTCTCTCTTCCTTTTTTTTATTTTTTATATACACACTTCACGTTTTTCTACTCTCTACCAGACTAGTCCCCTTTCAAGTTTTCTTTTTTTGTCCTGCTTAAAGCCTTCTTATAACATAAAACTAGGTTGTTCATAGAATGGATTACGGTTTACATAGTTGGCACCTAAAAGAGTTCCACTAGTCTCATGTTAAATAATAATTCAACTATAACATATAGCAACATAGAAAATATCGGAGAGATAGGAATTATATATTCTGGTAGCGGCAACGAATTATGTTCCTTTCAGGAGCCGATTTTACATTTCACATATTCCTGATTTTCCTCGCATTCTTTAGAACTATCAATAATTAATTAGAATAGAATTAAAGCTTGCACTTAATTTATTGTCGTGGCAAAACTTTCCGTTTTCTTCTTTAATCCTTTGTGCATCCCTCATTACTGATGAGTATTCTATTTGTCCTAAGTTTATCTGTAAAAGTTTATTGTTTGTGCAAAACATGGAGTGATGGAGTAACTCAGTGGATCAGTCAGCATCTGTGGAAGGAATGGATAAGGATGTTTCCTGTAAATGGCTCGATTGTAATCATGCTTTGTCTTTCTGCTGACTGGTTAGCATGCAACAAAAGGTTTTCACTGTACCTCGGTTCACAAGACAATAAACTAAACTGAACTGAAGTTCCAGTCGGGATCCTTCTTCAGACTGGAAGAAGGGTCTCAATCTGAAACAACCTGAAATGTCACCTATCTAATCCTTCCACAGATGCTGCCTGACCTACCTAGTTGCTCCAGCACTCTGTGTTTTGCTCAAGATTCCAGCATCTGCAATTCCTGTGTCTCCAATTTTTTTGCTTGATCAGTTTAGTTAAAGCCCTCCCCCTTTCTTCAGTCCAGGAAAATGTAGCCTTTTGTTCTATCTATTCCCCTAAATTCAGACCTTTATGTAATTTTGCCATTCAGTTTTAAAGAATGACCTGTGTTACTTTTATTAATGAGATCCTATAACTAGTTCCATCATACATATGTTGTGGTCAAACACACCTTTCAACAAGATAACCTCTTTACTTTCATTTCCTTCTGATATAAATCCCACTTGACTTTCTATTGGCTTTAATAAATTATCAATCCAATAGAAGGATTTATGGCAATGTCCCTTGCTGTTGTGCATTTTAAATCAAATAATAGTGCATGCTTGGTTGTACAGTATCTGTTGTCTTTGTGGGTGCAGCTTTTCTTTCCTTATTCCCAGCATCTTTCTGTTTTCCTTTTCATTTCAAATGTTATTCTTTATGGCCATACACCTTCTTTGCTATCATTCTGCAGATTTAATTAGTTTCTAAGGAATCTGAAACTCCCTTCCCACTCTCTTTGTCCACAATAGGTTTAAAGTGAGAGGGGAAAGTTTTAATAGGAATCCGTGGGGAATGTTTTTCACACAGAGAGTGGCGGGTATATGGAATGGGCTGCTGGAGGAGGTAGTTGAGACAGGAACAATCATGATATTTAAAAAACATTTGTCCAGGTGCATGGATAGGTTAGGTTTGCAGGCATACCGGCCAAACACAGGCAGGTGAGACAAGTGTAGATGGGGCAATTTGTCACCATGGGCAAGTTGGGACCAAGGGTCTGTTTTTGTGCAGAATTAATCTTCAACTCTATGATCCAGGCTTCTAACTCTTTGAATTATGTTGTATCTCCTTTCATTTTGCTTCCCGACTAACCATTTCCCTTGTAAACACCCGACACGCCAATAATGGTTCCCCTTTTAATTACCCATTTGACTCTTAAACATCACCCACCACCTCATCCTTAACACTCAATTCCTTATGTCCGATTCCGAAGGAGAGTCTTCAGGTTTATTCCTGGGATGAGAGGGTTGTCCGATTAAGTGAGGTTAGAGAGTTTATGTTTATATTCCTTGGTATTTAGAAGAAGTTTAAAGAAGAAATTAGCTTAGAAAAAGTTTAGAAGAATGAGGGATGAGCTTGTTCAAACATTCCAATGGGGCTTGAAAGGATAGATGTTTCTACTATTGGGAATGTCATGAACAAGGGGGCACAAATAGTTGAAAGATCAAAGAAGTGAGGGCTGTGGGGCAACAAACAATCTACCGGAGGAACTCAGCAAGGCAGTCAGCATCGGGCGTGTGAAATTGACAGTTGATGTTTTGGTTTAGGCGCCTTTATCTGGACCAGGAAAACTGGTGCAGAAGAGGTGTTGGAGCCATCATTGATCAGCTATGTTGAACGGAGGGCCAGGCTTGAGGGGCTGAGTGACCTTATCCTACTTATTTCCCTTCTTTCTTACACCCACCTAGGCAGCTCCAGAGCATGTATGTGATTTCTCAAATAACCTCATGCTCTTTCTTTCCCAAACGTCCATGGCTTCTTTAGATTTTTGATTACAGCGAGGTGAAGAATCTGTCCCAGTAATAGATGAACACAAAGTACTTAATGTTGCTTCTAATTATACAGGATATATTTACATTAGTTTAAGATACAGTGAGATACAGTGTGGGAACAGACCCTTTGGCCCACTGAGTCCGCGCCAACCAGCGATACCCGCACATTTAACATTATCCTAGACACACTAGGGACAGTTTACAGAAGCCAATTAGCCTACTGACCTGTACATGTTTGGAGTGTGGGAGCTCCCAGAGAAAACCCACGTAGGTCACAGGGAGAATGTACAACCTCTGTACAGGCAGCATCTATAGTCAGGGTCGAACCCAGGACACTGGTGTGTATAGGCAGCAAATCTACCACTATCACTGTGCCTTGTGTAAATTTAATAATTTATTTTCTTGATGTGACTGTCACTGACAAGGTGTGCATTTTTACCCAATCCTAAATGCCAAATGGGAATCTCCTTATACAACTGCCAACTGTCCAACAAACGTGGTATTTCAAAATTGTGACAGAAGAGGTCCCCAGATTTTAAAGCTGAGATCAATGATGAGATGTTGCTATGTGCATGGGTAAAAATGAGTGGAGTAGGATTTTAACATAGTGTTCTCATGTGACTATTCCCTTGTTTTCAGCGAGTAAGGAAGAAATGTTGAAATTGTCGTGCTATTTTCCTGAAATGTGTTTAATGCATAATGCAGTCACAGGCTGTGACTGATACCTTAGTATAACAGAAGTAGGCATAGTGTAAAATGTATCACAATCAGTAAAGTATGAAATATATCAGTGACATTCTATATGTAGAAAACTCTGGTCGCAACAGCAAGTCCTGAAGTATCACTCTAGTTGTCTGTGCTTATCTGAGCCACATCTGTACTGTATAATCCTGACTTTCTTCCATCCATCTTTGCGTTAATGTAACCACGGCCTTAATTTTATGAACTCAAAACGTCAGGACCAATTTCTTTTGCTGTACTTTACAAAGTGATTTTAGTCAGTCCTTTTGAACAATGTCCATCGCAGGCCTTTTTTTTCCCTCAAAAATATGACCTTATCCTTTACAAATCTACGGTGTTCTTCATGTATTCCCTCCCTCCCCACCTCCTAATATATTGCACATAATTCCTTTGGCTAGGATGTATTTCCTAATTATCTTAAAATATTTAAAGGTAGGCAGATAAATGAAGATGGAAAATATAGACCTGGAGGCTGACGTAGTACAGATTCTTCCTGCCACTTTACAATTGAGGACTCGTAGACCAATATGGATGAATAATTTTTGTGCCTGAAGCTTGGCAGAAGATGATGACTGTACTCTACACTGCCCATGTAGATACAAAATCATTATTCATTCTTCTTCTGTACTCGACTCCCTCCAGCTTCGTGGTCTACACGAACTGCAACTTAACTCTCACACTTTTAATGCCCCCACTTACCCTTTAGGGCCACACTACCCACTATCTTCATTCAGTAATCCTCTGATCTCTTGCAAGTATCGTGAAATAGAACTGCGCTGTAATTTTTCAATGTTATTTTATGAACAAAAGCATTAAAAATTCTCTGCCTCTGGGTTTCAATTTGGAATTGTTCACTTTCCTCTTTGTATGTAAGCTTGTATCAGCATGTATTTGATTTTGTAATATGTTATGCAGAAAAATCAATAGATTTTTAAAAAGTATGTATAAATTATGTATAGAAATGAATTTGCACGGTATATGTCATTTACTATTTTCTCTTTCCTTGGTGCACTAATGACCTTGCTACAGTTAAAAGTAAACCAGCTATAGGAAGACTAGTCTGATAACCATTAAACTGCCAGTTTTAAAATAAAGTATATTTGGGTGAAGTTGCATTATTTAATGGTGACCAATAAATTTTGAGTGTATAATCATTCTAATCCACAAGGCATGTTTGTTTTAAACTAGTGTCATGTGCTGACATTTTTACTTGATTTTAACTTTCCATTAAAAAAGTATAAGATGTACATTTTTTAATTATGATTTAAAATAAAAGCTAATTCGCAGTAGCTGATGAAATATGCAGTACAGTGTAGTGAAATTGACGTGTAGCATATGGGAAGCATGACTTTTAAATGATATAAACTTATTAGGTTATTCAGAGAAGCTGTATCAATTTTGTATGAAGTTATATTTAAAGGAGTGAGTGAGCAGTAAATATGTCCATTTCATAGACATACTTGAAAAATAAAGATACATTACTATTTGAAGCATGATGGCACAAATTTACATTTTTATTTCATGTTTGTACAGCAAATGCATTTCTTGTTTAAATGAAGCATTGCTGCTGGAAGATAGAGTCATACTTGTCACTGTTTGTTGTTGAACAAAATGAAGAGAAATTGAAATGTTGGAACAAACTGCTCCCTACACTGTATCCCACAAAAGCTATTGCTGACAGGTACGAACCATTCTAGCTCCATAAAAAAGACTCTCTGGTTTGTGATGTATACTTTTGTAACCCTAGTGTGAAACTAATGAATGATCTTCAGTAGTTCGAGTGTAAGAACATAATTTCACTGTGTGCACATGTGGCAATAAAAGCATCATTGCACCATTGGTTTCTCCCTTACAAAATGGATAATGCAGAGGAAAATCTTGTGCATGCATTGGGTATCCTTTATTCCTTTGTTCAATTTCCACGCAGACTTCCAATTTGTTTATTATATTATCTATTGAGTACTGTGTTTACAAACCTGTTGTGCAGCTACAAATAAGAATTTAATTATTTCATCTCGATACCTACGATAATGAAAAACTCTGGACTTTTGACGTAAGTTTGAGGAACAGCAGCTCACCTTCTGTATGGGTATATTGCAGCCTTCTGGAATCAGCAAGGAATTATGCACTGTCAGGGCACTCATTTTTCTGTCTGTATCAGCACTGTTCATTTCTGCTACAATTACCCCCCCCATCTATGATACTGGCTTAATTTTTCTCTCTGCATTAGCATCTCCCAAACCGCTGGACATTTTCTACAGCCCTGAGTTAAACAACTTCCTCTGTTTGTTTTGTCGGGGTTAAATTTCCTGCAATTTACAGCCTCTCTTTCTCAAACCTCTCACTCTGCTCCACCCCCTCCACGCCTTTTCTATGCTTTCTTCTCTACGTTCTCCTCTCTTTACTCTCCCCACTTCACGCCTCCTATGCTCTTCTTTGTGCTTTTCCCTTTTTATGCTCTCTATTCTCCCTCTCTTACCATTTTCGACCATCTCTCTCTCTCGGCTGCCATTTTCCCATTGGTACTATGATTTTTCCACGACAAACCTATCCTCACTTTTTCCTATCTAAGCCTTCTCACCATCTCTGTGAAACTTAAAACAAACTTTATTTTCTCATTACCCCAGTTCTGACGAAAGGTCTTCAACCTAAAACATTCACTTTGTTCTCTTTTTGTGGATTTTGCCTGACCTGCTGACAGTTTCCAGGTTTTTTATTTTTATTATAAAATATTCCATTACACCAAGAAAATCAGGGAGACGTTCCACTGACCTGATTAACAGTGTTGCCTTGGCAAATGGTTTATATAGTCAGTCAATAGTATATTAATCTGAATTCTACTGGTGCGTAAATTGCCTTCAAATTTTGTCTGCAGAACATTTAATGCACATCAAAATGATTTGTTGCACCAGAATTACTGCTGGAGATAGAGTTACAAAACTGTATGCAGATAAGAATCTAGCCATTAGTCAAAATAGTTTTTTGAGTTTTTCACAGATGATTTTCATCTGATAAATGTTTTTAGAATTAAATGTTGATGTTATTAGATTTTAAATACTTTTATTGTGTTAGTAAGTATTTTCAACATGATTTCCAGGCAGTACAAAATTGCAGCTCAAAAACCTTTAAATTGGTATTCTGATTGATATTGGTATTATTTTACTATGGTGATATGTACCCAGACTACAGTGAAAAACCTTGTTTTGCATACTCGCCGGTCAAGTAGTACCATACATGAATACATCAAATAGCGTAAAAGACAAAATAAACAATACAGAATATAGAAACATAGAAAATAGGTGCAGGAGTAGGCCATTTGGCCCTTCGAGCCTGCACCGCCATTCAATATGATCATGGCTGGTCATCCAACTCAGTATCCTGTTCCTGCCTTCTCTCCATAACCCCTGATCCCTTTAGCCACAAGGGCCACATCTAACTCCCTCTTAAATATAGCCAATGAACTGGCCTCAACTACCTTCTGCGGCAGAGAATTCCAGAGATTCACCACTCTCTGTGTGAAAAAAGTTTTCCTCATCTCAGTCCTAAAAGATTTCCCCCTTATCCTTAAACTGTGACCCCTTATTCTGGACTTCCCCAACATTGGGAACAATCTTCCTGCATCTAGCCTGTCCAACCCTTTAAGAATTTTGTAAGTTTCTATAAGATCCCCCCTCAATCTTCTAAATTCTAGCGAGTACAAACCGAGTCTATCCAGTCTTTCTTCATATGAAAGTCCTGACATCCCAGGAATCAGTCTGGTGAACCTTCTCTGTACTCCCTCTATGGCAAGAATGTCTTTCCTCAGATTAGGAGACCAAAACTGTACGCAATACACCAGGTGTGGTCTCACCAAGACCCTGTACAACTGCAGTAGAACCTCCCTGCTCCTATACTCAAATCCTTTTGCTATGAATGCTAACATACCATTCGCCTTCTTCACTGCCTGCTGCATCTGCATGCCTACTTTTAATGACTGGTGTACCATGACACCCAGGTCTCGTTGCATCTCCCCCTTTCCTAATCGGCCACCATTCAGATAATAATTCAGATAGTGTGTAGGAAGGAACTGCAGATGCTGGTTTAAACCAAGTATAGACACAAAAAGCTGGAGTAACTCAGTGGTACAGGCAGCATCTATGGAGAGAAAGAATATGGTGTTACAGTTACAGAGAAAGTGCAGATTTTAAAAAAAGGTCGCAACAAGATGGATTGGAAGATCAGGAATTCTTCCCTATCTGAATAATTGATGAATTCTTATAGTGAATACATTTGAACAATACTGATTATTTATATATAAACAGTATGGTGAGTGCTGCTTTGATGAATATTGGATATGTGTTGGAAAGAACTGCAGATGCTAGTTTAAATCAAAGAAAGACACAAAATACTGAATTTCAAGCAGAATAGCATATTATATTTTCTGAAGATAGACACAAAAAGCTGGAGTAACTCAGCGGGACAGGCAGCATCTCTGGAGAGAAGCAATGGGTGACATTTTGGGTTGAGACCCAAAACGTCACCCATTCCTTCTCTCCAGAGATGCTGCCTGTCCCGCTGAGTTACTCCAACAGTTTGTGTCTATTGAAGATGGTATATATTTGGAAATTAGTCAACACTTGAATGTAGCACAAAATCTTGGTCAATGTGGGAACAATGCTAAATACAGGTATTGGATGCTTAATTCCTGTGTTTGGCATATAATATGCGCTTGGCACACATCTTCAAGATCTGCAAAAAAGCACCTGCTTGAATCTTCAGATTTCAGATCTTGGAATTCACCTCATTCATCGTCCATTTATGTATTTAGAACTGTAGCATCAGTCTTTCACAAACTGAAAAATAATTGGTATATTTTTTGAAGAATGATTATTTAATCAAAGGATTAGTTGACGACTGTGTCACACAAAACATTACACATTGCTGTTGGATGCAGCTGGGATTTTAATACCCTTTTTTCTTTGGGGTTTAATATACACTATTTAAACTTATATATCTGCTTTGAGATGGATGGTCTATTTTGGCTACGTTTGAAACTTGTGGCAATTGATATTTGCAACCTACTATGCATCATATTGTTAAACTTGGAACCAGAGATGTGCAATTTCATTTAAAGTTGTCTCATTGCAGCATGTTAAAACGGCAATGTTTTATTTTTTTCTTTCTTAATTGGTTTTGATTTTGCATTATACATCCATTGCCTTCAACGTGTATATAATAAACTGATGTTTCTCATCCAACTATCCATTTGAGATTAACAGTGCCGTGCACCAGACTCGAGCTGAGGGTGGGTATAGTTAACTCGATTATTATTTCTCCCATTTCTTTCATTGCAAGACTGACAGATTGCACATTATCCTTCATTTCCTGTTCTTCTTTTCATTTATTTATAAACTTACCTAATGGATTTTGTTTATGGAACAACGTACATTCTACTTGGATAAATTAAGCTAGTAAAATAAAGATGTACCATCACCTTGATTTTAATGTATGTTCAGCATCTTTCATAATGATGGCATTCTGCTGGCTCAGCCCAACTTGTGTTGAGATTTCATTTTTCAATTGTGGAGTGCACATTACAACAGTGTTAAATTGGGCCATGTGGAGCCCTTCTCCACATCTTAGATGAGACAACATAATACTTGTTCTACTGGTTTGTTGCTGTACCAATGTCATTAATTGTGCACCAATAATCTATTCCAGCATTAGACCCACTTCCTATACTGTAGGTGATGCTGCCAATTTCACGATCTTGGTCTTCATTGGACATATAGACAAGGAAATACACTTTGAGCCCTTCTCCACATCTTAGATGAGACAACATAATACTTGTTCTACTGTCGTTGAGAGTAAAAGTAAGATTAGTCAATTGAATTCCATCAGTGTATGTTGCTTAATGGCTCGATGTTAGCAACATCTGTTGAGAGTTGTCTAGCTGAATCATTATAAAAGGTTTTTGTTTTTATACCAAGTTTAAAAGTAGATACCTTCCATGGAAGTCTCAAAGAGAATACAGGACAAGGGGAGGATACAAGAAATGTGGTGCTCATTAGGGTGGCAATTGAAAGACGATTTGAGGCCTCATGGGTCAAAGTTAAGTATTGCTCAATCAGTAGATATTGACCTTAAAAGTATCACTAAATTAAAAATAATTTAATGGCAGCTGTAAAGCAAAAAGCAAATAATTTGTTATTACTGTTTTGACAAACCATTCAACATTGAAACCAATCCTAAATAACAAAGAGAAATATTATGTTCTGCCAATATATGATGAAACCAATTAACACGCTGGATAAAGTGTACACCAACATCAAGGACTCCTACAGAGCTCTCCCCTGCCCATCCCTGGGACAATCCGATCACCTCTCACTGTTTCTACTGCCTGCATACAAATCCCTCATCCGCAAGACCAAACCTGCAATAAGGACGGTCAAAATATGGCCCGAGGACGCCACCCTACAACTCCAGGACTGCTTTGATCGCACCGACTGGGACCTGTTTGCACAACAGGCAACCAGTGGTACAGAGGTACACATCCACTGTGCTCTCCTACATCAACTGCTGCGTGGAGACTGTCACAGTGGACAAGCAAATAAAGATGTTCCCAAACCAGAAACCCTGGATGAACAAGGAGGTTCAGGATCTGCTAAGGGCACGCAACAATGCCTTTAAATCCGGGGACACTTCTGCCTACAGTGCGGCCAGGTAGAACCTGAACAAAGGCATAAAAAAGGCCAAAGAAATCCAGCTGTACAGCTGGCAGAGTTATTCATGAGAATCTTCAATCTGTCTCTATCTCTGGCAATGGTCCCCAAGTGCCTGAAAACAGCCACCATAGTGCCGGTGCCGAAAAAGTCTAAAGTCACCAACCTGAACGACTACCGCCCGGTTGCCCTAACTCCAATCCCAATGAAGTGCTTCGAAAGGCTGGTCCTCTCCCACATCAAATCCAACATCCCTGCCTCACTGGGCTCTCATCAATTTGCATACAGGGCAAATAGATCAACAGAGGATGCCATCTCTCTGGCTCTTCACACTGTCCTGATTCACCTGGACAGACAGGGCACGTACGTGAGGATGCTCTTCATTGACTAAAGCTCTGCATTCAATACGGTCATCCCCACCAAACTCCACCAGCTAGGCCTCAGCTCGTCGATATGCGATTGGATCCTGAACTTTCTGACGGAGTGACCGCAGGCAGTGAGACTGGGCCTGCACCTGTCCTCCACTATCACCCTGAGCACCGGCACACCACAGGGCTGTGTACTAAGCCCCATGCTCTACTCCCTCACTCACGACTGTGTTCCTGCATTCGACACCAACACCATCGTGAAGTTTGCAGATGACACAACAGTGATTGGGCTGATCGCCAACGGTGATGTAACATAATACAGAGTGGAGGTGCAGAACCTGGCGGACTGGTGTGCACGTAACAACTTGTCACTAAACACCTCCAAGACCAAGGAGCTGATTATTGACTTCAGGAGGTCCCATAATGGAGAATACGCCCCAATCTCCATTTATGGGGAAAGTCTGGAGAGAGTGTCCAGCTTTAAGTTTCTGGGCACTCACATTTCAGAGGACCTCGCATGGTCCACCAACATTGTTGCGCTGGTCAAGAAGGACAACAACAACTGTTCTTCCTGAGGACATTAAAAAAGACTGGTCTGCCCCAACTGCGGCTGACAACGTTCTACCGCTGCACCACAGAGAGCATATTAACGTATGGCATCTCTGTGTGGTATCTCAGCTGCACGGAGGCGGAGAGGAGAGCTCTTCAGCGCGTCGTCCACAGAGCGCAGAGGATTATTGGGACACAGCTACCAGCCTTGGAGGGCATCTACCACACACGGTGCCTCAGGAAGGCCGTCAGCATCCATAAAGACTCCTCACACCCTTGTAACGGACTGTTAGAACTACTTCCCTCCGGCAGACGTTACAAGGCCTTCTACGCCCGAACCTCCAGACTCAGAAACAGCTTTATTTCCAGAGCTATAGCGGCTCTGAACCGGCCCTGCTGAGTGCCCCCCATCCCCCCTGGACTGTCTCCCTCGGATGGTCACGTCACACAGCTTATTTATTTATTTTACTTTTCTTTTACACCGGTTGGAAGCTGCATACTAAATCTCGTTGCACTGATGTGCAATGACAATAAAATATATTATTATTATTATTATTATTATTATTATTATTATTATTATTATTATTATTATTATTATTAAAGGGAATAACTCTATCACCTGAATTAGTATGCTGCTGATATTATAAAATCATTTTGTGATTTTGAGAATATACTTTATAATAGAAATAATGAATAGGTATCACTAGGTCACAAAAATTTTTTCAGCATGTTGAAAAATTTTCCGCGAGTAAAAATTGGTCGGCATGGTCCTTTTGAACTCATAGTGCAGTGGAGTGGGGTCACTACGTAGTTACAGGCAGTTGAGGGCAGCCGCAGGCAATTTCCTTCGCTGACTGGGCATTTTAAATGGCTCATTGGAGTTTTCAGGACCAAGGAAAACTGACCGTTAGGTTAAATGCCCTGCTAAACTTTATTATACTTCTCAAAAGTGTTAATAGTTCCATTGGTGAAGCATTTGATTTGTGTTTTAATTTCAACTTGCCTGGATGAGATCTTCCCCGTGCTGGGTTACATTCATACACTTGGTCTTCAAGTGCTGATTAGCACCATTTCATTGCAACCCTATCCTGCGTAACAGGAAGAAGATAGCCTGATCTGTTGAATGTTTATTCCGCAGTGATCCAACTTGGAGTAGGTTTGATGGTATTAGAATGAAATTTTCACCATCGTAGAGTTTTTAAGAAGGAACAATGAGTATAATTGTTGGAATTCAAATCAGATATTATATTTCCAAATTGCCAAGCTGATTTCTATCTCGTAGAGTCCAAATATTACATCTCCAACATTTCTCCCCATTTTCTGAACCACAACCTCTCCTCCAACCTGCAGGTCATTGCTTCTCAGGTGTCACAGACGTAATTTGCTCTGGAGATCTTCTCACCACATCTTGAGGGCCTGTCCCACATGGGCGCCATTTGCGCATCATTTTCGTGACAGGCCGGTAGTGACTATTGCGCGACAGTCGTGCAAAAATCGTCTAGCAGTATGACAGTTGCGCGCAAAGTGCCCCTGAGGGCCCTGCCCCCTTGGGAAGCCATTTGCAATGGCGTTCGTACCTAGTCTGATCTCCTTGGCAAAATTTTTCCCAGTGAAAATCAAAGGTACTATGGTGAAAAATTTTCAAAACTACGCGCACTTTATACCCGGGTGGTCACGTGGTGCGGCGCTCAAATGACCCGCCGACGTCGTACGGACGCCACATGGTTACGGACGTTGACGCACGGTGACACATAATAAATTAGCATAGGCAATGTTCGTGCGTCACCGTGCGTAACCATACGTCACCACGCGCTACACGTACGCCGTGAGTACGTCAGTGTACGCCATCAGTACATCAGCGTGCACGATGCGCCAACCAATTTCTCTCTCTCTCCCTATCCCTCTCTCTCTCTATCCCTATCCCTATCTCTATATCTCTATCTCTATCTCTATCTCTATCTCTATCTCTATCTCTATCTCTATCGCTCTCGCGCTCTCTCTCACCCTCGCCGTCTCCCTCCCTCCTCATTATCAAATGATTCTAATTGTAGAAATAAGGAACTGCAGATGCTGTTTTTTTCCAAAGATAGACACAAAGTGCTGGAGTAACTCAGCGGGTTGAGCAGCATCTCTGGAGAAAAAGGATAGGTGGCATTTCGGGTCAGGACCCTTCTTCTGACTAGATTAAGTGGCTTCTCTATAATTGCCCTGAATGTGGGTGAGACAGTGGGATAGCATAGAGCTTGTGCGAATAGGTGATCAGTGGTCAGCATAGACTTGGTGAGCCGAAGGTCCTGTTTCCATGTTGTATCTGTCAATTAGAAATCATGAACTCTCTTGATTGGGTTCGATCCTAGACTACAAAGTCAACGTGAAGGGTCTTCAGGAATAGTTCTCATTGATATCTATTATCACTGCTCTTCCCACTCTGATGTTATTTGAAGGTACCAGCCTAGATTGACCTACTTACTAAATATTAAGTGAGCTCTATAGCGGACGAGTTCTTTAATCCAATGATCCAGCACTTTGCCCATAAAACATAAGTATGTAGTGGAATATGAAGTCATACGATTTTGAAATAACAGAGCAAAATAGACCTATATTCCATACATTAGCTGGTTCTGGAATTTGCAAGTAAGGTAGAAACTGTTTATTCATCATAATCCGCTGAACAAGCTCATTTAGGCCCTCCGGAGAACCTGTGTTCTTTATTAATTGTGTGGAGTGTGCAAGAAGTTAAAGGGTCTTTGCCCTGTCTCCCGTGCTTCATCATTACTACTTTGCTGCAAACAGGGTGTAGCATGCTAGGGGCAGGAGGAGAAGGTGTAATTAGTGAATTACATGGGGCTGAACAGTAAACTCAGCCAGGTGTAGAGGAGATTGTATTGTATTTATGAACGTATGTCATTATTCTGACAGTATGATGAATTAGCCTCCAGCTTCCACAGTTTCTTTGACGAGCAGTTTTTGTGTGGTCTGGTCATTCTGAAACTTACCGCTCATATCGGCTGTAAAAACAGCAGTGGGTTGTCAATGAGGTATTTTCTTCGAGTAATGTCAAAGCATGACCCAGTGCAAAGTCCTGGTGAAGGTGCTGATCTTAATCGTCACCTGAGGCAAAGTTGTTCGTCTATGCCGCCAGGTACAATTAATTTCACTCATCAAGCTTAATCAGGGCAGATTTGTAAGTCAAGAAATGTTTTACTCTCGCTTGGTCCCTTTGAACAGCTGCAATACTTTTGTAATTTGGTTATCGTGGCTGAGGCACAAATGAATTAGTCCCAAAAGAAGGCACACGTTTATAATGCACTTGGCAGATCAAGAATAGCTGTGTGTACGTGCATGTATGTGCATGTGTATGTGTGTTTGATTACGCATGTGTGTATGTGGGGGGAAGAGGGGGTGAAAGCAGGAGATGGTTTGGAAATGAGAAGCTGATAATTGGGAGGTAGTACTCTTGGAACACAAGTTACGTTAAATTGAAGTCATTTCAAGAGAGGACAATAGAGTTTCTTAGCTGCATTCTTTTTAAAAAGTAAACAACTTCCATTATAAACATCTTTGGAATCTGCCTAACTAGCTAAAAGAAATTGGTAGAAACAAGGAACTACAAATAGACACTAAGTGCTGGAGTAACGTAGTGGGTCATGCATCATCTGTGGGGAAAAATAATAGGTGATGTTTCGTGTCGGAACCTTTCTTCGGACTGAAGACATTTCCGACCTGAAATGTCACATATTCTTTTTCTCTAGAGATGCTGCTGCCTGATACTCCAGCATTTTGTGTCTATCTCTGGTATAAACCAGCAATTGCAGATGCTGGTTGACAAAAAGGACATAAAGTGCTAGAGTAACTCAACGGGTCAGGCAGCATTTCTGGAGAACATGGATAGGGAAATTAGTAGCCTTTGCCAAGTTTATTACGTTTATTTTGGACATGCCGCAGAGAAGCGTTGAAACGATGTTACAACATAATGCTTCCCTGCCTAAATCTGGAACTGAAGGATGTCTCCCACTGTTTTGTTCTGTGCTGCAGTCCTGCTGTAAAGTCTAATCCTTTGCTTTCAGTAACAAAGCTTCAATTGTTAAGGCCAGGGGCTGACAGTGTAGAGAGCAAAGTGTATGGAAGTGACAGTTGCATAAGTGAAGAGCTGCCATTACTTTCTTTAAATTGCCATTTATGCCTGGCAAGGTTAGACTCTTACCACTGCACCTTTGACCTGAGGTGCAGGCTGATGTTAATGGCTGAAAATTACATTTCTCCTGAAGTGCATAATAGGTGCTTTTTGCACACAAGTAATTTAGCTATCCACAAATGGATACAATTGTGGTCCATAATGCTGTTTTCATTTTTTTCGCTGGGATTTTAAATTATTATTAATATTTGCATCCAGAATAGATTGAGTCGCAGTAAATAAATTGCTTGTGCAGGATTCCCTTTCCATGCAGTTGTGCAAATATAGGTAAACTCATACTGTCCCGTCTAATTATTTTGTAACGGTGTGGACACAGCACATTTTCATCCGCCTGCTAGAAGCATTGCACTAAAGCTCACAGTGGTATTTACTTAGAGCTCAAACCGTAGCGACAAACAATTTTGAGTATAAGTGGATTACATTAATATATTCATTTTGAAGTCCTCAGGAGAATGTGAATGGGGATATGTTCTTCATATTAAATATTAATAATGGCGATTAATTGTATGAATTTTAAGTTTTCTGCAAACTCCAAATTTAAATGAATTATCCGGTCCTGTAGGTTTACTCGATTTAATTGATAAACTATACCGTTTTCTTGTACATGCATTACTCCCTTTGGAAGTAATAGTGTATCCTTAAATCTTAATACTTCCTTTGAGAAATGCATCCAATTTCAAGGAATGTAACTGTGTCAGTACTATTAATGATCCTGGTCTGTCTAATTTACAGTTTTTTAAATTCCATGGACCATTTGGGCAATGAGCTGTCATTTTTGTTTTCTATATAGATCTGCCTCAGTTTTTCATTTATTTTATAACACCTGAATTAAAAAATAAGTATTTATTCTATATTTACTGTAATTTCATCGTCACAACTAGACCAGTACATAGAGGGCTTTTGGAATGGTTTTTAAAATGGCCGATTGCTCATCTTAGACAGATGTTTAGAGATACAGCGTGGAAACAGGCCCTTCGGCCCACCGAGTGCGCATCGACCAGTAATCATCCTGTACACTAGTTCTATCCTACACGTGAGGGATAACTTACAGAAGCCAGTTAACCTACAAATCCGCACATCTTTGGAATGTGGGAGGAAACTGGTGCATCTGGAGGAAACCCACGTGGTCACAGGGAGAATGTACAAACACCGTACTGACAGCACCTGTAGTCAGGATCGAACTCAGATCTCCGGCACAATAAGGCAGCAACTCCACCTCTGCACCACTGTCCCACCCTGTATTTGTGTGTCTTTACATAGTATAGAAACAAGAAACTAAAAAGGATGGCCTACACAAAAGGACATAAAGTGCTGGAGTAACTCAGCGGGTGAGACAGCATCTCTGGAGAACATGGATGGATAGGTGACATTTCAGGTTCGGACCCTTCTTCAGATTGATTGTGGGGGGGGGGGGAGAGGAAAAAAGCTGGGAGAGCGGTGGGGCAAGATAAAGCGTGGCAAGTAATAGGTGGACACAGGTGAGGAGGGGATGGTTTAATAGGCAGATGGTTGGAACAAAGGCCAGCGATTAAAGCAGAAGGTGTGAGACAGACAATTGGAAGAGTTGCAAATTATGAAGCCAGTGGAGGGAAGGTAAGAGGAGGGGAAGGCGAGAAATAGGTGCAAGTCCAAGGCAAGTCCAAAGGGGGAGTGGGAGTATATCTACACATACTTTGTTTTTACTTACAGACAAGGAAATAAACATTGGAAAATAGATTGCTTTTCCTTTTTTTTTGTGGGGGGGGGGGTTCAGATCTGCAAAATACCTAGTAAACTTTTGGAATTGTTGCCTGCATTTAAGTCATCCAATGTGTTTGACCCCAGCTTTGGAACTAACCTAAAGCCACAGAGTCATAGCACAGGAACAGGTATTTCGGCCTAACTCATCCATGCTGACCAAGATGTCCGATCTAAGCTCGTCCCATTTGCCCATGTTTGGCCCATATCACTCTAAACCTTTCTTATCCACGTACCTTGTTCTACACCAAGTGATATCACTTCTAAAACAAAATATTTAATTTGTTTCTCCAGACGTATAGCTGAATTATTGTTTGGAACGCCACATGGATGAGAGACTGGATTGAGTCTACAAAACCTACTTTCTCTCAGTCTCAAGAAGTGTCTTGACCCGAAACATCACCCATTACTTCTCTCCAGAAATGCTGTCTGTCCCGCAGAGTTACTGCAGCATTTTGTGTCTACTTTCTCTCAGTTGTATTTGCACTCAGATAGCGACTGAAAGGTTTGGGAAGTGATACCAGGGATAACGTGCATCTGGAATCACATTTTTTTTAAAAAGTGAAGTAAAATAAAGTTAAGCCTCACTGAGCTTAAGTAATGTAAGTAATGAAATTCAAGAGTTTGGGAATGGCTAATATCACAATGGTCCAATTTCAATGTTATTGCTGCATCTCTGATTATGTGGATCTGACAATGTGAACTTATTTTCTCTATTTAAGTGTGCATTGGTTCTTTGACAGTTCAAACTTTCATGAACATGATCGCTGAATATTAGCAGATAGTGTTAGAGCTATCAATGGTCATTATCTCTGTTCATAAGAAACAGGAGCATAGTTGGCTATTCAGCCCATCAATAATAGTCTGCTATCCGAACATGGCTGATCTATTTTTCTCTCACAATCCCACTCCACTGCCTTCTCCTCGTAAACTTTGATATCCTTACTAATCAAGAACTTTTCTGTCACGGTGCCTGCTGACCACTGAGGATGGCATAGACTGTGTTATCTTTTGTTCAATTATGTTTAAGTATTTTCACCTGTGTGCCATTATCATATGTGTTATTCATTGAGTTTCCCATTTAGGTGCTGATGTTTGTCTGTCGTTAGATTTTCTCATCTTTAGCCTTGTGCTCTTGTTTGTCAGGATTCGAGTAAAAGCCTTTTTGAGTTGAACTTACTCCTGACTGCTGTGTCTTCTCTGTGCTTGGGTCTACCCATCTCTCGATATTGGTACACCTATCAATCTCTGCTATAACATTAATAATGTTCTATACAATACGGCTGGACCTTAGCACAGTTACTGCCAATCTGACTAAAATGTGTGGAATAATTTTATAAAGTAAAATGGATCTTATTAGCAAAAAACAGGATTTCTCTAGTACTTTAAAAACCGACATGTGATTACCTTTTTTTAAAAATGTTCAGCGTTTGCACTGAAGTTAAATTGAAGAACAGCTGCAATGGTTTTAAGTTCCAAAATGTCCTTGAACAGTATTAAAGTTGTCAAAAATCCCATAAAATGTCTGACCGATCGAGTCCTTATTTCTCCTTATTTGCAACCTTTCCTAAAGTGAACATCTGCCTAATTGTTCACCTTCATTACCTTAGTGGTTTTACCATGCTTTTTCCCTTTCCAGACAATAAACTTTATTTTCTTCATAGGATTTTAATCTATTAGAAAGCTCTCTGCACCTTTTAAGATTGGATGAGATCCAAGATTCTCTTCCTTGAACCTCGCAAAATGTTTCCAAGTGTTCAGCGTAGCTTAACATGATACTTTATGCCTTGCTGTAATTGTTGTTTATTTATTAGCTTCAAACCAGAAGCATCCATGTCTGCTGTCATTCCCATGTCCTTGAGCTACCAACTCAAGCTTGGTTGTTATTCTATCTGCTTAGCATTCTTTGAATTACACCGGGCCCACTCTCAATCAGGTAATGTATAAAAGGACACAAAATGCTAGGGTAACACAACAGGTCAGGCAGCATCTCTGAAGAAGATGGATAGGTGACATTTCGGGTCGTGGGCCTTCTTCAGCCATCCAGCATCTGCAGTTCCTTGTTTCTATGATGTCTGTGTACAGGTCCGCTCCAGGTTACTGCAGTGTTCCAGTCCTGTGAACCGTCGTAACCCACACAGCAAGTCAGAAGTGTAGCCACTGACCAAGTTCCCTCATGACAGCAGATCGCTGCAGGAGCAAGCAAATCCATCCCACCTTTCTACGGACACTTGCTCTTACGTACGGCTGTATATAGGCTGGGCGTTCGAAAGCTGGGGAGGACCTGTAAAACACTTCGGACCAGAGGTACAAGTACAATCAAAATCTTGCTTACAGCAACTTCACAGGCACGGTCAAACAATGCACTGAATTATACACAAATTATACAATTTCTACATGACAGTGCAAAGAAAAAGCCTGCAGAACAAAACAAGACATTAGTGCAAAACACAATTAGAAATCTGTCTATGGGAGTGCAAGAGGTGGCCCTTAGCTGCTCCAAAACTTGGTGGTGTGGGAGTTTAGTTTGGTCGCCTGTACTGAAATACAGTGAAAAGCTTTTGTTACGTGCTAACCAGTCAGCAGAAAGACAATACATGATTACAATCGAGCCATCCATAGGGTCCAGATACATGGCAAAGGAAATAACATTCAGTACAAGATAAAATCCAGTAAAGTCTGATTAAAAATAGTCTGAGGGTTTCCAATGTGGCAGCTGGTAGCTCAGGACCGCTCTCTCGATGTTGATAGGATGGTTCAGTTGCCTGATAACAGCTGGGAAGAACCTGTCCCTAATTCTGGAAGTGTGCATTTTCACATTTCTGCACCTCTTGCCTGATGGGAGAGGAGAGAAGAGGGAGTGGCTTGGGCGAGACTCATCCTTGATTATGCTGGTGGTCTTGCCGAGGCAGCGTGAAGTGGAAATGAAGTCAATGGAAGAGAGGTTGGTTTGTCTGATGGTCTGGGCTGCATCCACAATTCTCTGCAATCAAAAGTTCTGTACTTCCTGCCCGACGATAGCAGCGAGCAGAAAACATGGACTGGAAGGTGGGGATCATTGATGACAGATGCCCTCTTCTTGAGGCAATGCCTCATCAGAATCAGAATCACACTTTTTTCGCCAAGTATGTTTTGCAACATACCAAGAATTTCATGTAGATGCTTTTGATGGTGGGGTGGGTTGTGCCCATG
Source organism: Leucoraja erinaceus (assembly GCF_028641065.1). Lineage (NCBI taxonomy): Eukaryota > Metazoa > Chordata > Chondrichthyes > Rajiformes > Rajidae > Leucoraja > Leucoraja erinaceus. The sequence continues at coordinate 26,923,836 of NC_073393.1, read as the reverse complement.
ATGGACTGGGCTGTCTCCCCCACTCTCTGAAGTCTATTCAGTGACATGCCAAATTTCTTTAATGAATTTCTAAGAAAGTAGATGCGCTGGTATGTCAACCTCATGTTTACACCATGTTCTCGGGGTAGGGCAGGCCATCCGAGATGTTAACACGCCTGGCAATGTAAAGCTGCTTCCCGATAAACCTCTGATGTAATACGGTGCGAGTCCAGCAAACTGTATAATTCCTCTCTGATTTAAGCCAGTGGGAATGTGTGTCTACAAGGCCCTTTATGTGTTCCCACTTCTGAAAGTAATTTTCTGTCCACATATGTGTTTATGCGTGTGTATTCTATGGCAGATTTGCTTAATGAGTGTCGAAGTTACAAGCAGGGTTTTGATAAATACAAATTATGGAATTGTAACAGTTTAGGTGACCCATCCAACCTTCTTTCCATGAGTGCATCAGTTTGCAGTTACAAACTCTCTCAGCTTTTGTAACTGTCCTGAGGGAGCTAAGCAATTGCATGTATAATTCTGAATGAAACACTAACCTTGACCCCTGAATTTGCAGGATCAGGGCACCCATGGCTCGCTCTTTTGTTAGAATTTTTGCCTTGCCCTTCAGGTTTCAAATGTTTTGCGCTGCAAATGACTGGTAGAGCGATGACAACACAGGCTTCTGAAACGCCGATCCAAGGCTGTGTCTCCTTAAGGATCAAGAAAGTTGTTTTGAAGGGGAAAATAGAGTGAACTGGATGCAAAGAAAAAGAGAGGTGGAAAGAAAAAACTGATTGAGAGAGCATAAAAAAAGTAAAATGCTTGAACAATATGTTTTTTTAAACCTGGATAGTTTACAACCCACAGGAACGAATCTCCTCACTTTAAATTGTTGCTTTTCCTGGATCGACCAGGTTGGGTGGTATTGCATGAACTTCGTCTCATTAAAAGAGCTGTTACATTAAATACTGGCGCTGATTTTCTGGGGCGAGTTTAAATCATTTCAGCAGCGCATATGTAGCAGGTTCTCAACTTGTGAGGTGGTTGATCCTTTTTTTGTGAGCTTAATGTGGCTCAGACTAGTTCTTCCATGCCACAAATTGCCAGGCGATTTACACACTATTAACTGGATGTGCATTAAACCTGCCATTATTTTCTCAGCACATTCTTTACTGTCAGATTGTATCCTGTTTAATACTGATTTTAGAAGCAAGCACCATGTACTCCGATACTTACAACAACAGTGTGCTATTGAACAGAATGAAAACCAAACAAGATGTGTGTTTTATTGAGTGTACAATTAACTTAAAAATACTTGCTAGTGTTGGTGATACTCCATTAGTTTTTGTGGTGTTTTTTTATTGAAAATAGAGATAATCATTGTCAAAATCTTTCATTCACTATTGTGAGAGTCAAGAACAAGGGGACATCGCTACAAAATAAGAGGCTGGTCATTTGGAGTGTCAATATTTCTCTCAGAGGGTAGTGAATGTCCCAAATTCTCTACCTTAAAGGGTGAGAGAGACCGGAGATAAATGACATGTCATTTGCTATTGGTCTCTACGAGATCACCCTCAATATATTCAGGTGTAGAGAGTCCAAACGTCGTGTACAAACGTTGTTTTTTTAAAGACAGTACAGGTTTGGCATACATGTGAGTTTGGTACACTTGAACATAAAGTTGTTGTTGCTGCTGTTGAGCGAGGCTGGTGACTACCACGCTCGAGCTAAGTTTCTGCTGTTGTTGTAGGACACGCCCCTTAACTGATGACGTTCTCATCCCGCAAAACGCAGTCACATGACTTCCAGTTCTGGTGACGCGGGTTCGATCAGTTAGTGGCTTGGCCACCAGGTGGCGCCACAAAGGATGGATATCGATAAGTACTTGAAGTGTTGTGGAATTGAAGGCTATGGGGAAATGGCACAGAAGAGGAAAAATCAGCCATGATTATATCGAATTATAGGATAGGCTTGAGGGGCCGGGGGCCTTCTCTTGCTTATTTTTTTGCATTCAACCAGTTTAGTGATTTGCAGCTGATAAATATATCTTGCTGGCACAAATTTACTTTACTTCAGTTTAGAGGTACAGTGCGAAAACAGGCCATTCGGCCCATTGAGACTGCGTCGACCAACGATCATTCATACACTAGTTCTATGTTAACCCAGTTTTGCATCATACACACTAGGGTTCAAATTACAGAAGCCAATTAATTTACAGTCCTGCACGTCTTTGGAATCTGGGAGGAAACTGGGACTACCAGAAAAAACCCATGCGGTCACAGAGAGAATGCACAAACTCCATACAGACAGCAGCCACACTTAAGATTGAATCGGGTTCTCTGGCACTGTAAGATAGCAACTCTGTGCCACTATGCCGATTTTGTTACATGTTATGTGGATCTTTTCTACTGGAACTGTGACAGATGCAGAGACTACCTTACGTCCTGAACATATATCTCAAAGCATCTTTTTCTTTTTTGAAGATGATCTTCAAAACCTGCCGTCTATGCTATTAGTTTTTGGCACTCTGTTTTGTAGCTCAGTGTCAAATATTGTTTTGACAATTCCCATTTGGCCAGTCTTACTACTAAAGTTTCATATAAATAAAAGTGAAAACAGGTCACGCACTATTGAGACGGTTAACATTTTAGATTGATAACCTTCCACGAGCACTGGTGCAAGCAATGCAAATAAAATAACTCTTTCTTCATCAATGCTGGCTGACCTGCTGGGACTGTTTTGAATTTTCTGATTTTATGTTGAAAGATTTTCAGTGTCTTATACCATTTTCCTTTTAGTTAATTTCCTTTTAGATGTACCACTACCCACTTTATTTGTAGTGGCTTGTGTTAAGGAAGTGTTATAATAGTTGATTACTTAATTGCAATGAATTTGAAATGAAGGTGAATTATATTTTGGCATAACCAATAAATTATCTCCTATTTCTTAAAGTTTAAAGGCGGGGTGGGTGGTTAAATCATGTTTAATAGATTGATATGACAGCCAACAATTATTGTGGCAGTAGTAACAAATGAAGTTGATAACTGGGCTAAATACTGTTTATCTATACTCTGGTCTTGCACTGTCAGATATTCGAGTCATTTTCACGCATGAGTGAAGATTGCCTTGTGATAAATGACAGGCCATTCTCTATTGGTCTCTGCGAGATCACCCTCTGTATTTGGATAATAATTGTTACAGTTTATCGTATATTTTACGCAATTTAGTGAAGCAAATTGTTGGCTTTTGGGGTTAATCAGGTCGGAATTAATTTAATGTATGTTTTTTCTTTGTACTTCAGAAAATATAGTTTAGTGTGTATTGTAGCAGACAGACGCTTTGTTAGTCTAGCACTGCATCGCTGGTTCCCAAGAGGACATGCTGCCCAGAACACTACTGATATGGCACATATTGCTTTATGTCAAATGTAATCTTGTTTTCTTCCCACACTAAATAAATCTTCAGTCCAGCTTGAACAACATTTATGGTTATACCGTAATAAAAATAAACTGTTTGTGGTAAAGTGTAGTTGACATTTATCTGCTTATTTGTGTGCTCTATTGCTGTCTACATGCAACACAAAACATAATTTGTCATTTTATAAATACATTTCGACCTAAAATCCTGCCAGCATCTGTTAGTGTGCAAGGATTAATGTAGTGTGTAGTTGTAGCACATGACTGCATTGCCAGGCAGCATGACCAAGCCGTGACTTCTGCTTTATCAGAAGATTAGGTTTTTGGCAGTATGACTAACTGATGAGATTTTGTTTAAAGTCAACAAATATACTACTAAGACATCTAAAAGTCATGTGTATTTTTAAAAGCTGACGCATGTTGTGAATTCTCCACAGTGGTTTGAATTTGAACAAGCCTGTTTATTGTTTACTTATCAGTGTCTTGAAATTCAGGGAAATGAGCTACCTCAAGCACACTGGTGATTTTATCACCTCTGCAAAGTGAATCGTAGCTTCCCCTTATCACCATCCAAGATTAGAAATAGGCAGAAAATGTTTGATTGAATTGATCGAACGATACAGTGGCGAAAAACAGGCCCTTCGACCCCTAGTGTCCATGCCGACGATCGATCACCTGTTATCCCACTTTCTCATCTACTTCCTGCACACTAAGGGAACTTTACAGATGCCAATTAACCTACAAGACCAAGACGTCCTTGGTCTGTGAGAGGAAACTGGAGCACCTGAAGGAAACCCATGCAGTCACCAGATGAACGTGCAAACTCCACACAGACAGCACCTGAAGCCAGGATCAAACCGGGATCTTTGGCACTGTGAAGCAATACTCAACATGTCAAGCAGCCTCTACAGAGAGGGAAAAATAATGGTATTTTCAGGTCAATGATCTTTCATTAGACTTAGGAAAGGTTTTAGGGGCAAAACATGTTTTGAAATTCAGAGAAGATCTGTGATAGGAATCGACCAGAGAGAATAAATTTTCAAAGCTGGGCAAAAGATGGCGCTGAAGGTATTTAGTAAATAACAAAAGGCTGATCTGCAAACTGTATAAACCTGAGATGACAAATAAATGTGTAATTACCAGGAAGAAAGAGAAGGACTGACAGAGAAAGACAAAGGATCAATGCATACTGGAAATGTGGGAAACAAAGATTGAAATCCCTGCTAATCTGAATTTATTCTATTCAGTATTAAATCCAGAAGGATGACATACAAAGTGTTTTTCCTCAGGTTGTTGTTGGTCTTTGTTAAAACAGTGTGGGAAATGTGAGATAGGGAGGTCAGAGTGGGAGATACAAGGAACAGCAGAATCTGGTGTACAAAAAAAGCCACAAAGTGCTGGAGTAACTGAGCAGATCAGGAAATGTATCTGGGGTGGTACAATAGCACAGCAGTAGAGCAGCCTTACAGTGCCAGATACCCAGGTTCGACCCTGACTACAGGTGCTGTCTATATGGAGTTTGTACGTTCTTCCTGTGACCGTATAGGTTTTCTCTTGATGTTCTGGATTCCTCCCACACTCCAAAGACATACACGTTTGTAGGTTAATTGGCTTCAGTAAAAAATGTAAGTTCTCTCTAGTGTAGGATTGTGTTAGTGAACAGGGTTGGTTGGCGTGGACTGGATGGGCTGAAACGCCTGTTTCCACACTGTACCTATAAATTAAACTATAATAGACTATATCTTGATAGAAATTACATGTAGGATTATGCAGAATAAACAGGAAAGTGAGTGCAGCATTTTTGTTGACATGTTTAATTCGAACTGTGTGTTTATTAACTCTGAGCAATTCTACTCCCTGGTTCTGTGAATGCCCTCCACTGAAGCAATCCTCTATAGAATCTGACAAATACAGTCACGTTGAGAAACAAAAACACACAGCAGAATGAATGAACTATATACTCAGTAACTATATTTTGGAGTCCAGCATTTGATTTGGAGGTGTATTCTTGGATGTTAATTTGTATGGTACCCATGGTGTGATGTGAGTTATTTAGCTCTCCAATATTATACTTACTGCCAAGTGCAGTCAATATAAATAGATTTTAAATTGCATCAAACTTGTCCTTTGAGCAGGTAACTGTTTTGAATGTCAACTAACTTTCTGGAGCTTTGGAATAATTAACTCATAATGGTGAATTATTTTGGACTTTAGGGTATATCAAATGTTTTGGGAGGAGGAGAGAAAAACACATTTATGGTATTTAATCCCATTTTCAAGATGTCCAATCAAATTATCATTCTTAAACTATCATCACTGTTCTTAATGAAAAACAGAAAGTGCTGGAGTAACTCAGTAGTTCAGGCGGCATCTCAGGAGAACAAAGGTTGGTGAGGAATCAGGTGGGACCTTTCAGACTGATTGCAGGTGGGCAGTTGGAAAGATAGCTGGAAGAGAGGAGGGGCAGGACATAGCATGGTCGGTGGTAATAGGTGAACACAGACAAGGGATTGTTTTTTGATTGGCAGATTGTTGGATGTCAGAGGTGATAAATCAGGTGAGCCAAGTGGATAGAATTATGAAACTTGACGATAGAAAAGTTGCAGCGCCTGAGACCCAGATTCGATCCTGCCCATGGCTGCTGTCTGTAAGGAGTTTGTGTCTTCTCCCTGTGATCGCTTGGATGCTCCGGTTTCCTCCCACACTCCAAAGATGTACAAGTTTGTAGTTTAATTTGCTTCGGTAAAAAAATGTAAATTGTCCCTAGCATGTAGGATAGTGCTAGTGTACTGGATGATTGCTGGTTGGTGTGGACTCGGTGGTTCCAAGGGCCTGTTTCCGCCTTGTATCTCTGAAGTGTAAAAGTCTAAAGAATGATATGTGTCAGGAATGAGTGGAGAATGGGAGGCTGTATCTTTTGGGGAAGGATTTGCGACAGAGACCACGAGTGTAAGACATCGGTGTCATGAATGTATTGCCTGCAGAAGTGGTGGAGGCATATTCCATTGTGGCCTTAAAGAAGGAACGTATATGTACAGTACATGGTCAAGAGAAAAATGCATTGCTATGGAGAAAGGGCAATCGGGTAAACAAGAACTGATCCAGTAGAAAGCCATTCCAAACTTGAGGTGCCACTGCACACCTCTGGTAAACCTGGTTATAAATGTTTCAACCTTATATTTAGCACTCACCTGTTGGGTCCTGTCACTGTTGAGAGGAAAGATGTCCTTGGAGTCGCCTCCTTCCATTAGCTGCTTAATTGTCCACCACCATTCACTCTTAGTTTCCCTTGGGGTATTTTACTATGTTAAAGGCATTATATAAACATAGTTTCTTTCATTGACTCAGCTAAACGGGATTGTCACCAAGTTAAAAATTGATATAAATGCTTTATTTTTTACCATTTGTTGAAGCTATTTTCAGCAGATCATAAGGCATAAATTACTGTGCTGACTGTATAAAACATTTCATGACTCCGTGCTGTAGATTAATTAATTACACCCAGTCAGTTTGCAAAATTGTTAAAGATAATTCATTTTGACAGGATAGCAGTGTACATCTCAAGGAGTTGATATCAGAGAAAAAATTACTTTTGATTTAGCTGAGTATCGCCCTAGATATAAAACTTCTTTTGATGGGAGATTGTATATTTTTTCTAACAGACCCACTGAAGTAGTGGCTGTGCCAAGCACATTATCTTTAATACTTCTGATGCCAAGAGAAATGAAGCATTTGCTTGACTACCTTTTAAGCGTTTCACTTAATTGTTTTTAAATATATGATGTTTTTTTGTGCCTTTGCTCTTTGGCGTGAGGTGGAAAGAAAAAGATTTAATAGGAAACTGAGCGGCAAGTTTGTCACTTAAGAGGGTGGTGGATATATGGAATGAGGTGCCAGAAGAGGTTTTTGAGGAACCATATAATAGCATATGAAAGACATTTAGGCATAGGTAGATAGGTATATGGACTGGGAATGTGTAGAGGGATGTGGGGCGAACATGGACAGAGGGTACTAGCTTAAACGAGTTAGGCTGAAGGGCCTGTCCTACCTTTTGTACGATAATTTTGCAGCTGTAAAGTCCCATTCACAGTTGTGTGTTGATAAATCCCTTCTACACTTTCTCTGGGATCTTTCAAAAGTGACATGAATATAATTTTTTTTAATCCATTTGCAATTGTTTAGTTTCAAAAAAATTGAAATTCAATAAATATTATGTGCTTTTTATTCACCTTGCAGCACAGAAGGAACGCCTTTCATATAATTGAGTGCATAATAACTTCTTATGGAACAAACCTTTCAGTTTCTTCTAGCCCTGAAAGTCACTATCTCTCAAGTGTCCATTCAATTCTCTGATGGACTCTTGTTTCTCCATTACAAACAGGAGCTCTGGATTATAACCAGCATAAAAATAATTATCCTTGAATCCTCCTGTCTCTTTAGCCCATCACCTAGAATTCACGGCCTCTGTCCTTGAAACATCTGCAAGAGTGAACCAGCTTTTCTTAATGCCATCCTATTTAAATCTGTCTTTACCTTGTGTACCATGTTGAATTTCCTTTTAACCCTCTTTGCTGCAATAACATAGGAATTTAGAACAGGAGTAGGTAACCTAACCCTTTTATTGTTTAAAACATTAACATTTAATGAAACGGCCATTCATTGGAAGGAATGGGCATTGGGACTGGATGGGTGCCAGACAAGGAGCAGGTTTGGCGATAACCTTATGAATGATACAGCATTCCTAAGGGACTCCAGGAACTAGCGCTGCACCTATTTCCAATCGTTCTTAATTTGCAGGAAGGAACTGCAGATGTTGGTTTACACCAAAGATAGAAACATAATGCTGGAGTAACTCAGCGAGACAGGCAGCCTCTCTGGAGGGAAAGAATGGTTGACGTTTCGGGTCGAGACCCTTCTTCAGTTTGTAGAAGGGTCTTGATCCGAAACGTCACCCATACCTTCTCTCCAGGGATGCTGCATGTCCCGCTGAGTTGCTCCAGCATTTTGTGTCTATCCAATAGTTCTTAACCATGTGGTTTTGATTTCAGATGTAACAAAATGTTTTTACGTGTGTGAGTGATTTACTTGTAGGAATTTTAAAATAATTTGAATAACGTGCTCCTCAATTTTTGCTATTTTTTATGATGGCCTTTTCTGCCATTTTTCATCTCTTTCCAAGTAACTAAGGTCAAGTTAGTAATCAAACCAGGAGTTCCCCCAAAGATCAGCCGTCTGCAATTGGAGGTGTAATATTTTAAACCCAGCTACTGCTTATGGGGCTCTTGGCATGGTTTGTACTTCCACAAGATCATTAATAATAGATTTAAGATATATGACATAGGGTAAAACCATGACAAAGCTTTTGGCAAGAATGTAAATCAGTCTTTACCTACAGAAATAACATTTTCCTTCTTTGAAGAAGAGCTTTGTTAAAAATATTTTTTATGGTTCAATTGAAAATGCAGGCCATTTATGAATAAAGATAGGGTACTCAATGGTTGAATAAAACCACATATCCTGTGAACTTTAACACCATACTTCCTACTCAGTACAATCTTTTTATGAACATTCATAATGTAATCCATTTACGGAAGAATCCATTGCATGTGGTGCTTCAGAAAAGCTTTTAAGAGTAGTATTTTTTGTTTTGTGTTAACTTTTGTAAGTGTGTGTTTTGTTTTGCTGGGTTGCATGTCAGATGCATCTTTACACAGCAGTTCACAATTCAGATTGCTGGAAGTACTTTGGCAAATTGCCTTGTACCCAAATATTTCAGCTGGTAGTTTTTAGATAAGATTGGAGTGGCGTGAAACAAGTAAATTACGTATCAAAAATTCTATGATAAATAGTGTCAGCGAAAACACAAAACTTAGAATTTACAACTGCCAACCTGCCTCGTCACACTCGTCACCTAAACAGCTCAGAGTAGCAGTAGACACAAAATGCTGGAGTAACACAGTGGGACAGGCATTTCTGGAGAGAAGGAATGGGTGACGTTTCGGGTCGAGACCCTTCTTCAGACTGATCAGAGTAGACAGTTTTCTATTTCATGAGCTGTGTATGTTTTTATTTTATTAGGCCATTTTACTTACACTGTTTTACCATTATTTCTGTTTCTATTATTGAAAATACATTCTACCAATAATATGTGATGGAAACAGCCCATAAGGTTATTCTGTTATATTGATGAGATTTGGCCATTGTTCTTGATTTGTTACTCTGTTCATTTGTGTTTTATTTCAGCATAAAGCCAAGGTTGAAGCTATGATCCTGGATTTGGCCTCCCTTCAAAGTGTCCAACAGTTTGCAGAAGCCTTCAAGGCTAAAAACCTGTAAGTTACAAAGAAAAACCTGTATTCACGTTGTACATGCTGAATCAGCCATGCTGATTTCTTTCTTTTTGGGAAAAAAAGGAGACACAAGGAACTGCAGAAGATGATTTACAAAATAAGACATGAAGCGTTGGAGTAACTGAGCAGATCAGGCACTATCTCTGGAGAACATGGATATTGAAGAAGGATCTTGACCTGAAACATCACGTATCCATGTTCTCCAAAGATGCTGTCTGACCCTCTGAGTTCCTACAGCACTTTGTGTCTTTTTTTGAATAACGTTTGTTATTCTGCTAACAATAATTCCGCTTACGATTCATGCAGGAGTGGCTTTTTTTAAAAATAACCAGCTTTATTGGACCAACTGATGTGACTTCCATTGAAATTAAATGACATAATTTACTACCTTCCATTTTGTTGCATTTATCCTGACCCTCAAATAATCTCAATTTAATATGTCTGACCTTGTTCCAAAGGTTACTTCTGAATGATAGATTTGATAGGACGCCGTTTGTAAGTGTTGGTAAATGAATAGCTTAGAGCATTTTCTTCTAATACTTGGACCTTTGGCCCCTTGCTGCTCTTTCAAGTTCCGATCGGGTAGATTTTGCCATTTTTATTTGAGCCTCCTGGATCAGTGCCAACAAAATATAAACAAATCTAGGCTTAACATTGGTTGCTACTTCATAATTCAACATATGTGGCTTACCAACTTGTTCTGTAACCTTTAGTATAAAGTACATCATGTCCAACTACTTTCTATGTGCATATTAATACATTGTTATTGTAAAACTGACGAGAATGCATTGTCTCATGGATGACGCTCAGTAAAATGTTTTTTCTCCCATACAAGTTCCTTTCTTGATTAAAGAACTTTGTTTAAGTTACCCACTATCTTTCAGTGTGTTCGAGAGTGATACCGTTACATTAGATTTTGCAGTTGGCTTTGCAATGAACCTCAAGAAAAAATTGCTTCATCTTGGTTTGAAGGTACAGGTGCACAACCTTTTTTATCCGAAAGCCTTGGGAGCAGACACTTTTCGTAATTCAGAATTTGTCGGTCTTCGGAATTGAAATTTTTTAGCGTAGATTTTAATGGCTGGCTCAGTGGTAGAGTGCCCGGCTCATATCCGCAAGGTCGCGAGTTTGCGCCTTGATCCCGGCAGTTACTCGGTCGCGAGTTTGAGTCTTCAATGTCGTTTTTTCTTGCAGAATAAATGTTTGTATGAAATGCAGTGTAGGAGAGGTGTACTGACTGTGTGGGCAGAACTTTGGAAGTGATTGCCCACCAGTCTAAAAAGCCGCTGTGTCTCCCTGTCCCTGGGATAGCAGGGGGGCGATCAAACAGCACAATACCCCCCTCCCCCTCCAACTCCAAAGGAATCCGCTCCCCGATGGGCCGCTACGGCGACAAGTGGCAGTTTGCCCACAGCCCGAGCTGCGCCACCTTGCACACCATCCGCTTCTGCCCCTACGTGTTCCTCTGGAGTTGGAGCGGGGCTGGGCTGGAGTTGCTGCTGGCTGTGGGTCTCTGGGATCTCCGTGCTTGCAGTGGGCCTGGGGGTCGCTGTCCCGTTGGTCCTGACGTCTCCGGCCACCCCCCTGGACTGGAGCTGAGACTGGGAACTGTACCGCCCTTGCCCCCTCCCTCTGCAACTGCAAACAACCCCACTCTCCTGCAAGGGCGGTACAGTTCCCGGAGGATAGCAGGGGGCCGGAGACGTCAGGACCAACAAGAACCCGCTCCCCGATGGGCCCCTACGACGCCCCGAGCTGCGCCCCGTCATCCGCAACCCAGGTTCCTCTGTAGTTGGAGCGGGGCAGGGCTGGGCTGCTGTTGGCTGTGGGTCTCTGGGATCTCCGTGCTTGCGGTGGGCCTGGTGGTCGACGTCCAATTGGTCCTGACGTCTCTGGTGACTGCACTGACCTGCTGCCATCGCCGACGTGAAGACAGTGCAAAGCCCCCGCGCCGGTGCAATGAGCGGGGAGCTGGAGAGAGGAGGGAAGGGGTCACACACATGGCCGGGGAGCAGAGGGGTGTAGGTGGGGTGAAACTGAAGGGAGCGACAATCTACTGCTGCCTGCATGCTGAGTTAAAAAGTTCCCACGCAAGACTCACGATACACTGTGTATCGTGAGTCTACCGTGGGAACTTTTTAACTCAGCTGGCAGGTAGCAGCATATTGTCAATTATTAACCCTCCCGCGCAATATACCCTCACCTTCTCTTTTATGAATGGGGATTTAGTTCCCCTCTCTTCGAGGACCGACCGGAGGTTCCGCTGTTACCTCTGCGGGCCGCCCTCGGTGAACGTTTTCAAGGACCTTTCTTCAAGGACCGAAAAAATGTCGCTATTCGGAGGTTTTCGTTATTTGGATCTTCGGATAAAAGGTTGTGCACCTGTACTTTGGACTGGTCCCGTGAGCAAATCAGATTCCACTTATTTTGCGATCTTTGATTACTTCAAGAGACCTACAGAAAAGTTTAACATTGCTTAATCAAATGCCCAGCAGTCCACAGTATCAGACAAAGCACATGTATCAGTGCTGGTGACTGATTGACATTAAAACTGAAAGATAATGTAGGATTGTGGTGGGGATGTGGTTTAGGGGGATATGACCAGATATGTGAATATTATTTGAGGATAATTGGAGAACCCCCTTGCCTCATCATTTATTTTCTTTCATTATTAACTTTTATGACCTTGAACATAAACCAGCTTACGGAAAAACAACTAAGCTTCTGCAATGGACCTGTAAGTTTTGCAGGCAAGTTAATGACCTGCTTAGATAATAGAGAGTCATTGAGTCAGACAATGTGGAAACAGGCCCTTTGGCCCAACTTGCCCACACCGACCAACATGTCCCACTTGCCTGTTTTTTCATTTTAATTCTTAATTATGTTGAGGTTATCCTATTCAGAATAGAGGTATGCATGTATGCTGTAGTTGGCTTCAGTCTGTGAGGAAGAAGGAGGGAACTGTTGCTGGAAATTGTTTCGTCAAATCACAGTACCCTTTGGAAAGGTTTATACATATGAAGCCAGCAAATGGGTTGGATACAATGCTTCCAGCGCTGATTAGTATTCAAAGAAAAGTTTAAAATTCTGGAAAATAAAAATATACTTGGGGTGTGGACCAGGGAAGAGATCCCAATCAAGAGTCAACAGCTGTGGGAAACAGTAGACATTTGCGATAAATTAAAAAAAGAAACAAATACATTTTACTGATTGTGCCACTGAGTTTAGTTTAATTTAGAGATACAGCGTGCCACCAGTCCCTTCGGCCCACCGTGTCCACGCCTACCAGTGATCAGTCCACGCCTACCAGTGACTAGTATTATCCTACACACTGGGGACAATTTACTGAAGCCAATTAACCTACAAATCTGTACATCTTTGGGATGGAGTAGGAACCCGGACCATAGGAGGAAACCCACGCAGTCACAGGGAGTATGTGCAAACTCCGTCTAGACAGCACTTGAGGTCAGGATCGATCCCGGATCGCTGGCGTTGTGAGGCAGCAACTTTTCCGCTGCACCATTGTGCTGCCCCTTAATTTAAAAAAAATTGTTAATCAAATAATTCAATGTTTGTTAAGTTAAGAGTGCAGAAAAATCCCAATGTGTGACTTCAAAACGAGATCTAGTGGAAGCTGTATCTTGTTGCTCCTGATTTAATAAATTTTTGCATGTATGCTCTGCAGGGATGGCTGGATTATTTTAAAATAAAATAAACGGCAAAATAATAGGCCAAGGATACCCTTTGATTGTGGGTTGCAGGGCCAAGTACGCACAGTTTATGTTAGTTAAATCAACATTCCTAATTAGTGTGCCTGGGTTATATCTTTTGGTTATGCAAGGAACTTGAGACAAAATAATTTGTTTTGGGATTCAATTTGAAATTCATGTTAAAACAATAATATTTTCATTTTAACAATTTCATTGCAAGTAAGTGCATTTTAAAACTAAACCTGGGTGTTAAAGTTTGAGAGTTTTTCCTATTTAAGGCATGCACATTATGTCCCCAAGATTAAGATTTAAACATAGAGAGAAAAAAATAAATGAATAATGCATAACCTACTCCATTTCCGTGACAAATTGTTGGTGTTTTTGTATGTGTCCCCAGTTTACACAGATTGATGTGAAGTAGGTATTTGTGCTAGTGTGTGACAATATTAGCATTGGCTGTGAATTGATCCATTATAGTTCCTCATTCTCTAATTTCTCCTATAAAACTTTGCATACTTTATTTAATAATAAAAACATGCTTCTTAGTTTTAATGCGGAGATTTTGAATTTGCTGGACAAAGATAGTCTTATTACCTAGATACATATTGCAACAGTTAAGGAGAGCAAACCCCTTTTTTCATGTAGTCATGATTATCAACATTCGGAAGCAGTGGGCACAAAATGCTGGAGTAACTCAACGGGTTAGGCCGCATCTATGAAGAACATGGATTTTTCGGGTCTGGACCCTTCTCCAGCCTGAAGAAGAGTCCCGACCTGAAACATACCTATCCAAAGATGCTGCCTAACCTGCTGAGTTACTCCAGCACTTTGTGTCCTTTTTTGTTATCCAGCATTTGCAGTTCCTTGTTTCTACATTCAGAAGCAGTGGGATACATTGGGATATATTAATAACCAATTATCTGTTATTTGCACTTTATCATTTATGTTTATTCATGTGTCCATATTATAGTATATGGACACATTGATCTGTTTTGTAGTAAATGCCCACTATGTTCTGTGTGCTGAAGCAAAGCAAGAATTTAATTGTCCTATCAGGGACACATGACAATAAACTCACTTGAACTTGAACTTGGCTACATTCCCAAGTTTAACCCAGGGCAAAGCTCTCACCTTGCTTGAGTTATACCATTGCACAAAGAAAGAAGCTGCTGGTAATTGGAGAACAATCGTTCTAATTCCAATATTTGAGACAAATACAGTGTCCTGAACACAGTCATCTTTCACCTTGCCTCATTTTTAAGGTAACTGGACACTGTTCAATTCCATTTGCAACTCTCAAGATCATGACCATATATATGCCTGCTTGAAGGAAGGACTGGACAATGTTCAGGCTTGAGCTGAAAAGTAACAACATTACCTGCGAACAAGTTGCAGACAGTAACCAACAGAGATGAGCTACATGTGCATTTCCAGCACTAATACCTCACCGTCAATGTCCTCGGGGCCGCCATTGCGCAGAAACACAACAAGGCCAGCTATATAAAATGATGCTACAAGAGATAGTCAGGGACTGCCTATCCATTTCTTGTTTGCCTGACATCTACAAAGAAGAATTTAGGAATATAATGTATCAGTCTTTACTTGCAAGCATGCGTACATCTGTAAGCCAAACATTAGCCTGGAAAAACAGCCGTTGATTGGCATCCTATTCAAGTTTACATTTTCATCTTTGGTTTAGTTTAGAGATATGGCGCGGAAACGGGCCCTTTGGCCTACCGAGTCCACGCCGACCAGTGATCCCCATACACTAGCACCATCCTACACACTAGGGGCAATTTACAATCTTTAGCAAAGCCAATTAACCTACAAATCTGCAGGTCTTTGGAGTGTGGGAGGAAATCAGATCACCTGGGGAAAACACACACGGTCACGGGGAGGTCGTACAAACTCCGTACAGACAGCACTCGTATTCATGATCACACCCGGGTCTCTAGCGCTGGAAGGCAGCAACTCTACTGCTGCGTCACCGTGCTGCCACATCTATTGGATGTATTGCAGCAACTTTTCGAAGATGGCTCATCAACAAAGTCCGAACTTCTATTTGGAAGGGTCAAAGTATCAGGCACATGAGAACACGGGCAACTCGAAATTACATACCAGCCTGACTTGGAGATGTATTATTGATGCTTCATTTCTACTTGGTCGAGAGTCCATATCTAACAGAGCAATAGGGGAACCTGATGACACAGCCAGGACTGTTCAAGTGGTTGATTTACCATCATTGTCAGAGGGGTAATTAAAGTGGGTTATATGTTCTGGTTTTCACCATGGTGAGCAAATTCCTAAAATGATTAAATAAAATGCATAAAATAATACAGCCTCAAGAGGCCACATTCTTTTTTTTGTGGAATTCCATGGCAGACCTTAGCCAAGGTATTGAGCATTGATACAATTCAAATGTTTTTTGTGAATGAACATTGTGTGAAATTTGCTTTGTAAATTAATCCAAATATTATTTATGCATTGAAGTGTGTTAATTGCTAATGCTTCATAACCAATGCTATGAAACAATAGATTGTGAAAAATATGTTAGATTGCATGGATAGAACAATTGATTGTAAATTAAAGCAAACAATGTTCTTTCTGTGCTGGACTTTTGTTGGCCATCAATTAAAGCACTGTCTGGTTTTAATATACTTTGGAAAAATATTCAGGGCAACTAGATTGATTCCCAGTTTGAAGTTTAGTTCCAAAAATAGTATTCTAACTTTAGAGAAGAGTAGAGTGAGGGGCAATTTAAGTAGAATTTCGACGGTAACTGTTGTAATTTGCCAGTCATATAAATAATTATGCTCCCGCCCCAGGCATTGAATCAGCATGGATAGCACACAAACAGGCCCATCGGCCCACTTTGTCTATGCCAATCAACTTGGCTTTCCCAGCTAATCCTGTTTGCCTGATTTTGGCCCACAGCCCGCTAAACAAAATGTCTTTTGAAAATCCTAAATGCACCCACTTCTATATTCTATAACTTCCTCTGGCAGCTAATTCCAGATATGGAATTGCCTTTGAGTGAAAATGTTGCCCCCCCCCGACTTCCCTCTTAAATCATTCCCCTTTCATCTTGAGCCTATTCCCTCAAGTTTTAAAATCCTCTAGCCTGGGAGAAAGACTGTAAGTGTTCACTTCATCCATGCCGTTGATGATCTTGTACACCGCAATAAGGTCTGCTCCCAACCCCCTGCGCTCCAAAGAAAAAAGTCCGAGCCTATCCAACCTCTCCCTATAACTCAAGGTCACAGGTCCAGGTAACTCCTGGTGAGGTTCTTCTGCACCCGTTTCAACTCAATGTCATCCTTCCTGAAGCTGGGAGACCAGAACTTCACACAGTTTCAAATAGTATCTTCCATGAACTCAGGATATCCCAAAACCTTTGCAATGCAATTCTTTTAAGGTGTATTTACAAAGGAAAGTTAGCAGTTTCGAATGATGAATGCGGGCTTACAATTGACAAGAGTCTCAGTGGAGACCAACTACTTTGTTGATAAAAGTTATGAGGTTGTTTTTATATCCATTTGAGAGGATATACAGTGTCCAGCTTTAACCTGGCATCTGAAAGACAAGACCTTTGAAATTGTAGCACTTCCTCAGTGCTGAATTGTAATGCTAGTCTTGTTTTTGTATTTGAATAACTGGAGTTAGATTTGAACTCAGAGACTTTTGGCACTGAGGCATTACACCACAGAGGAGCCGGAATATAGATTTCATTCAGGAAATAAGGTAAAATACATGCAAAACCCTCAACGTGTGCAATGTCAGAAGCTTATAATTCTTCTCAATGGCATTTTTAATAATCAGTGCACCAACTACAGTCTAACTTTTGCCAGGAAATAAGATACATTAGAATGTCTAAATACTGGCATTTGGTTCTAGGTTCTGTTTTTTAAATTGTATGAATAGATGATTTATTTAGCTGTCATTGAAACACTAAAAAATTATGTATTTTAAATTTATATTGTCTTATAATTTTGAGCTGCAGTTTTGAGCATAGTTTAGCGTGTGATCTCAGCAGACCATTTCTTGGCTGGATCGGTAATCAAGATGTTAACGTAATCCAACTCCCTCATTCTACAACAGTCTCTCAGTGTAATGCACTCTGGTAAACCGCATATCTCCAAATAATGCTTGTATTTTGATAGCTAGTTTACTGACCTAAACTGAATGCTGGACCAAAATAAACATTTGGTTTGGATTCACCTGAAATAGTTATGCAAGTGCAAATAATCAAAGACGTTTCAAGTGCAAGTTATATAAATCAAGTTTCCATTGTCTTTAATCTAGAAGCAAAGAGTTGCAGATGCTGGTTTACAGAAAAAAGACACAAAGTGCTGGAGTAATTCAGCAGGTCAGGCAGCATCTCTGGAGAAATCTGGAGAACATGGGCAGTTGACGTTTCAAGTTGTGACGCCTCTTCAGACTTATACAAGGTATATTATCTTGCTGAGTCTGAGGAAGGATCCCGATTCGAAATGTCACCTATCCATGTTCTCCGAGATACTGCCTGACCTGCTGAGTTACTCCAGCACTTTGTGTCTCTTTTCTGTAATCCAGCATCTGCAATTCTTTGCTTCTACATTAAATCTACATCTACATTAAAGACAATTTTCTTCCATTTCCTTCCATTGTCTATGATGCAGTTTGTACAATTTACACTTCTCCAAATTAATAACCACAGAAGCAGAGAATGCTGGAAGAACTCCAGACATAAAAACAGCTTTTTCCCCATGGCTATTAGCCTCCTGACCCAATCATCTCTTTTTAAACCCCCTTCCGAGTTGCTGTCACGTATTTCTTACTCTTAACTCTACCGCATTCGGTTGTTCCACAATTGAACATTAGCTTTTTTCGCACTACAATCTTCGTACCATTCTGCTGCTTTGGATTTGATGTTGTGTTTTTTGTTATATCTATCATTATCATGTATACTATTTATGAGCTTCAAATGAGCAAGGAATTTAATTGCACCCTAAAGTGTATGACAATAAACTAATCAGAATTTGAATCTTAATCTGAACTCACCAGGTCAGGAGGCATCTAGGGAAAGAGAGGCAAAGAACACTGAGTTTATGACTCTTTGTTAGAATATTCATGTTATTATTTAAGCACAAAGACTTTGTTACAAAATTAACTATTATTCTGCTACTAACTGGCTTGTTAAAGTCAAATTCTGTGATTTTGTTCCTTACAGATGGTTGTCTTCATTGTCCGACTAAAAATGCTTATTATTTGTGATAAACTCAATTTCAACAATATTAATAAAACAGCCCTAGGTGATGCCCATTTCCATTGATTGATGGAACACTTTAAATTTCTGATTATAAAATTTTGTCCGGACTTCCGGTGGCGCCATGGAGCAGTAGAGGCGCTCCTTTTAGCTCCGCTCTGAATAATGCGTTAAAACGCATTAAAATACCTAGAAAGCAAAACGGACTGACTGAAAAACACATACCGGCCCAACATCGCGTAAGCGATGTAATCAGAAATCGACGTATACCGACTGGATACCGGTATTTTTAAATGAGTAAACGAATTCTGCCGACTCGACCTCAGACGAGACAAAGAACCCGACTGCAGGTTCTTCAAGAGCAAGAGAAAGTAACTTCTGAAGAATCTGAGGGAGAATCTGAGGAAGAAGGACTTATTTTTTACCATGGAAGAACAAATACAAGAACAAGAACAATCTTTAAGACGGGCTATGGCAAAAGAGTTTGGAGATATTCTGACTGATTAGCTGGGAAAGCTAGAAACAAGAATGGATGTCGGGAATAAAAACATTTGCGGAAAAATTGACATTCGACAAGTTCGCATCGAAGAGGTAAATACCGTTTTGAAAGGGGAAATCAAACGGGTTGAAGAAGATCTTAGCAAAAAGTTGGAGCCCATTCTCCGCACTTCAAAAAAACCAAAACACCGATATCAGAGAACTTGATAGCTACTACTACGGACATCTCTGACACAACGCAAAGACTGAAGGAAGATCTAGACCGTGTTTCTGGGCAACTGGCCAGAATGACCGACAGATGCCTAGATCTTGAAGCCCGGTCCAGAGTGAAGGAAGGGAAGGAAAGTGGAAAAGACTCTCGGGTCTTCACTGCCAACTTACTTCAACAGGTATTTAATCTGCCTGAGAGACCTAAAATTGATCAAGCACATCGAGTCCAGAGAGCCCGATCAGGTGTTGGAGCCCCACCAAGACAGATTATTCTTAAACTACATGACATATCAGTTCTTGAAGATATCATGAAGAAAGTGACAACCACAGGAACCCTGATGTTTGAAGGAGAAAATATAAGAATCTTTAGAGATTATCCAGCAGAGGTGGTCAAGAAGCGAGCTCTCTTCACCAAGACACGTCTTATTCTCAGAGACATTCCAGGCCTGGGATATGGAATAATGTATCCTGCTAAATTAAGGGTCACATACGAAGGATCGGAACATTTATTTATGACCCAGAAGATGCATTTAAATATGCGCAAGAGTTAAATGACCTAAAGGGATAAGTAGAATGACATGGCTCTGTTTGATTAGCAGGGCTATGCCCTACTGAACTTTCACTGAACCTGTTTGCTAAACCGTGTGTTTAACGTACACCTTTTATATATATTTAAAACGGGTAGACTGATATAACCTGTTTTTTCATATAAAAATATATATAAAAACCTGCAAATAAGATGGCCGACAGGTTCACAGGCGTTTATGTCTGGACATACTTATCAGAGATAGATTGGAATGTAAGCGGGTAGATTGCTCAAGGTCCCCGTGTTTATGAGGAGAATTTTCAAGATCTTTGAATTACAATAATTGAATAATAAATACCCACTTAGACCAAGCTATAAGAAGAAATGTAACCCACTTAGAGGAAATTATTTATAGTCTTTGTTCGTTTTTTTTTCTGTTTACATAATATCCTGTTTAGTCCGGTTTTTTCTTTTTTGCGATATTACTTTGTAATTGGGGCGGAACTAATTGCAATTAACATCCACGGAAGCTCACTTGAAATTTCCCACCAGGAGGTGGGCACACACAGTATCTCTAAATGCTATTTTTTTATATTATTTACATTATTTAGCACTTTTTTCGCCTTTTCTTCATATGGCACCTTTTCTTGTGATATATCAGCAGGGTTTTGAAATTGGGATCACCCACCAGAAGGTTGATTTATTGTGTTGCCCCATCTGAAACAAGGGAATCCATGTAAGCTATAATGCAAGACGACCCTCTGAAGTAAACTGGAGGAATTACTTTTTGTAGCTGGAATATTAGGGATTTCTATATTTAAAAGGGTATTATACAGATATGATATTAACTTGTTTGACTCCAAGTTTCTATTCATACATTCGTCTAGTGTGTCTGGCAACAAAGATTGATACGGGTATATGATTTCAGATAGTCTCGAATTTGAAAGTATCTAAAATATTGACTACCTTTCAGGTGATATTTCAACTGTAATTCTTGAAATGGGATAAGAGCTCGTTAATTCAATTTAAAATACTGCACAGACTATTATTCAAAGTCTAAACTGAATAAGATCTTTCCAAATGTATCTCCGATTTGCGATAAATGGCATCTTCAGGAAGCAACTATAACCCATTCCTTTGTCTTGTATAAAGTTACATAATTTCTGGAGAGGAACTTTTGAAATTTTTTCAAAAACACTAAAAATAAAATTGGATCCCGACACGGAATTGATCAGTCTAGGTACGTCAAATGCCTACTCTGCTATCATTATTTCAAAGACGTTTCCCTAATTATGGCCTTATAACGGCGAAAAAACTAATACTCAAATTTTGGAAACATACATCAGTCCCTACTCTTAAGATGTGGATTATAAACATGTCCGAGACGCTACATCTTGAAAATATTAGACTTGTCTTGGCAGAAAAACCAGATCATTTTTCGAAGACATGGACACCATTCATTGATTTACATATTATTTTCTTCCAACTATAGCTAAAAAGTTAAAATTGAAGCTGTACAATAACTCTATAATTTTATATGCCATTGGTTCTATTTTTGTCCATTTGCTTCTAATAAATAAAAATATTTAAAAATAAATAAATTTGTACGATTATATAATTGTAAATGTAAATATGAACCATAACTTAATCTTGGAAAATCACTGCTATTTCAATCAAAAAAAAGGACACAAAGCACTGGAGTAATTCAGCAGGTCAGGAAGCATCTCTGGAGAACATCCAACGGTGATGTTTTGGGTCGAGACCCAAAACT
Source organism: Leucoraja erinaceus (assembly GCF_028641065.1). Lineage (NCBI taxonomy): Eukaryota > Metazoa > Chordata > Chondrichthyes > Rajiformes > Rajidae > Leucoraja > Leucoraja erinaceus. The sequence goes on along the minus strand of NC_073393.1, from coordinate 26,902,131 downwards.
CCAGCACTCTGTTTCCTTTTTCGTAAACCAGCATCTGCAATTCTATCCTACATTTTGAGCAGTTTTATCCCAGTTTGATAGCTCCTGCTGCAATTTTGAGCATTGTTTACTCTCAGATTGTGTGCATTGTTGAAACTCTACTTCTTTCCTTCCCATCTATCTATACATAACTATGGCCATGTGCTCTTCCGGTTTGGGCGTTTTTTCTATTTGCGCGAAAACGGTACGCGATAGCGCTACGGTTTTTTTTGTCAGCTCACTCACCGTTCTCCTGTGCTGCGAGTGCAACAAGTTTTGTTCCGATCGGTAGTATATTGTACAAGTTAGCGAGGTTTAAAAATTGTAAAAACCGTGTGTGCGCAGATAGATCTCTCCTGCCAATCAGCGCCGCGCGGATTGGTCTCTTCTCCTGTCACTCCCTGACGCACCATCATCGCAACGCCCCGCAGCTCCAGCCCTTCACCTCTGGTCCCATTCGGTGGCTACTGCCCCCCTCCCCCGTGATACCCCCCATGGCTCTTCCCGCGTCTTTTCTCCAAGCTCTCCCCCCCCCCCCCCCCCCCCTCCTCCCGCTGGTGCGGCCATAGCTGCTGGTGCTGGTGGGCCGAGTCGAGGATCCGAGGCCTGGCTCTGAGGGCGCCGGCAGCTGATGCTTCTCCGGGGTACGCAAGAAGGGAGAGGAGCGGTAACCTCGAGATCCTGGGGAGGGAGTGTGGGGGAAGAGAGGGGATAGAGGGAGAGGAGGGGAGTAGGGAAGGGAGAGGAGCTATTGATGGGGGGGGGGAGTGACTGTGGGTAAAGAAAAGGAGTGGTGACGGAGGGATTGGGGGAGGATAGGAGGAGAGGGAAAAGAAGAGGGAGGTGAGGTGGGAGAGAGTGGAGAGGTGCCGGAATAGAGGGAGAGGAGGGGGGAGTAGAGGAGTGGAGGAGGAAGAGGTGGGGAATAAAGGGAGTGGAGGGCAGTGGGGAGGTGAGGAGGGATAGTGGGGGGATAGGAGAGGTGAGGATTGGGGATAGAGGGAAGGGAGGGGATGGGGAGGGGAAAGTAGTTATGGAGGGAGGGAGGGAGGGAGTGACTGAGGGTAGGGGAAAGGAGAGGTAGTGAGAGGTGAGGGAGAGATTGGGGAGGAGGAGAAGGGATAAGAGGGAGGGTGAAGAGGAGGGGGAGAGAGTGCTAGGGATGAATGGAAATGAGCTGTGCCTGTGCAGTTGGGGGCCATGGGTGAGTGGTGGAATATTGCGTTGGGGGACCAAGCCTCCTGTGTGACAGGGACCCAACGGGTCCCACTTAGTCTAGTCTTGTACTAAGACCAGCATGGTCACATAGTTTGTTTTAGGCCCCTGGCAATGGGGGGGGGGGGGGGGGGGGGGGGGGGGGGGGCAGGGGGGGGCAGAGGGGACACGTCACCCCCATGTTTTGAGAGGTGGGGATCATCCCCTCCCAAGTTTTTGTCATCCAGATTTTAATAAATCTCCGTTTTCCGCCAGACAGTGGAGGTGGGACTGCTGATCGAGGGCGCCCATTGGACGAGATAGATGTCGGACAGCAGGCAATGGGGGCGGGACATGATGATTCAGCGCGTTGATTGGAGGAGCCAGGATCGATCCCGGCCGGCTCTCCACCGCTGTCCCGTCCCCAGCCGAGTCCCCCCCGCTCCCTCCCCCCCACGGGTGGCCAGAGAGGTTGGGAGTCAGTCGGGAGCGGTGCCCCCAGGTCCACAGTCAGCGCAGAGAAGCAGTGCAAAACCCAGCTCAACTCAGCCTGTCCCGCCAGGTGAACCTACAGCCCTTCCTGGACTTGTGGTAAATATGACCCAGGTTTACAGCCAGCGTGGACAAGCAGCGCTAGCTCCACGACTCCAGGCTGGTATCCCGTCAGTCCAGTCAGGGCTTGTAGGTTAACCTGGCGAGACAGGCAGAGTTGAGCTGCATTTACCGCTGGATTGAGCCTCCAAAGCCTCGCGCGTGTGGGTGTGAGTGTGCGCATGTGCACGCGGCCGCCAAAAAATTGTGTCCCCCCTGTCCCCCGGTCCCCTCCATATTTTGATAGCGAGTTCCATGCCTGCCTGGCATTACATTTTTTTGTTAATTCTAGTTCATGCCATTAATAAGGCAGCACACTGAGATGGTGCTTCTTTATGCTTATGTTGTTACGGCTGTAAGAGCAATAACAAGCTGTAAAGTGTGAATTAGTAAAATCCTATACCAGATGGGATGAAAGAAGTAGATTTTCAACAACGAACAGAATTTGAAAATAAACTATGCTCAAAATTACAGTAGGGGATATGAGCAAACGGCACAAACTGCTCAAAACAGTACGGTCTTTTTGGGATTAAATTATGGTTCAAGCTGCAGTTTTAATTAAGTGAATTAAGCGACTATTGCAGTTGCTTAATTCAGTTATTTTAACCTACTTGGTTTTGTGTGGTCTGTTTGTAATCTATTGCTGCGCAGGCAAAGGGCATGGGAGGATAAAATAATCCATTGTATCACTTGATATTCCGAAATGGAATTATTTTGAAGTAAAAATGCTGTGCAACAGGTTATTGAGTTACCATGACCCATTAAAATAATGTAATACAATTACATATATTAAATAGCAGCTCTGTGGGCGATACCAAAAGGACAGTGCACATGGCACAATCATTTGTCTGAAAGTGGTCCTGACATTGAAATAAACTAATGTTCTTCTATTCACACATGTAGTATAAAAATAATTTTCTTAATACACTGTACAATAAAGTGACATACGATCTTAGCTTATAATGTTTTAAAAAGTCTATAAACTATAGTATCTGTAACTGTCAGAGAGCTAAATGAAATGGGAACTACGTTTTGAAAGAAATAATTATGTTTTGCAGGATTTATTGTGACCTATTAAGAAAAGGATAAAGGGGAAAATGACTTATTAAATTGAATATTCACAGAGGGCTTCTAAAGTTAAAGGTTCATGCGTACAGTGTCTGGTTTGACTCCAGGCAATGCTTTCTGCTCAACATTGCCACGTGCTATGGCAATAATAATTCTCTGAACACTAAAGTATTTTGCTGAAGGAACCTGGAGCTTAATAATATGCAGTAAATACCCTGGTGGAAGAATCAGTGGCTGCAGGAGACATCCAGTTGGAAGAGCAGTAGAGAGCAAAGTTGCAGGCAGCTGCCTAATAATTCACAAAAGAGAATTGCATTGCGATTTAAATAATTAGTTGGGAATGCCTTATACTTGCAGGCATTGTATCCTTGGTGTTCATTGCTTCCCATTGTGGAGTTTTGTTCGTGCAATAAATATGCAACTAATGTTATAAAATATATTGTGAATTACATTTTTAACTTTGTATTTTAAAACACAAACCTGTAAATAGGATCCTATGGTACTTTTCTCCAGTGCTGTCTGATCCATTTTTTTAGATTGTGCTAGTCATCACTTCTCATTGAAATCATGGCACTTGTGATATTGATTCCTGTATTTCTGGTCATGATACACGTTAGTAAACATGAACTTTTGAACATTATTGCCATTCCCATACTCCTCATTCTGTTCATACAATTCTCAATTGGAGAACACAGTTCTACACAGTAGCCATCGTGGCACCAGAAGCACACAGAAGAAAGGTCCTGACCTGAAATGTTGTCTGTTCTTATTCTTCCATAGATGCTGCCCGATTCTCTAAGTTCCTCCAGCAGTTTGTCTTTTGCTCAAGATTCTAGCAAATGCAATCTCTTGGGTCTCCATGGTGCTAACCTGTTGTTTTTTTTGATATTTAGAAACATGCTCTGCTGAGATCGGGAGTCATAGCGTCATTCAGCATGGAAACAGGTCACTTGCCCATGCCGATGTACACTACCAAGACCTGCCCACATTTAGCCCATATCCCTCTCAAGTTTTGAATTCTGATCAGGCAAATCTTTCATTGGCTGCTTAGATACCTTCCAAGATCTCAGTGTACTACCGTTAACAACAGTTCCTTGGACTTCCATGGCCAGGATAGGTTTCCACACCCTTATATTGTTGTGGATCATGAGAATATTTCCTTACAGTACATGCTATGTTTTTAAACTAAGTGAGTTCACACTGCTGATCGTTTTCGCTGGCCAGCACTGTCTGGAGGTGTGGATTCTAGGAATTAGTGGGATAACATTTGATGAGTGTTTGACGGCACTGGGCCTCTACTCGCTGGGCTCCTCCTCTAATGAGGAGGTATTTCTTTAGTCAGAGCGTGGTGAATCTATGGACTTCATTGCCACAGAAGGCTGTGGAGACCGTCAATGGATATTTTTAAGGCGAAGAAACATGGATTCTTGATTAGTACAGGTGCCAGGCGTTACGGTAAGAAGGCAGGAGACCGGGGTTAAGAGGGGCATGATTGAATGGTGGAGTAGACCTGATGGGTCAAATGGCCTAATTCTGCTCCTATCTCATATGAACATGATTCCAGGGGAGAAAATCTAACTTTGATGTCTACTCAAAACTCAAGTGCTCTTCATTTGCAGCATTGAGCCAAGATACAGTTGGAGACATCCTTGCAACACAGTCATTGTGGAAAATTCCAAGGGTCCCAAAGAGTCTTTGTTGCTTGCATAGGGGATACCTTGTAGTACAAAGGGAATGTCTGTAGAGACATTGCTGGTCTGGCAGCATTTGTGCAAAGAGAAGCAGTTAAAGTTTCATGGCTGCAACCCTTCATTGAAACTGCCAGGGTTGCAGAATGAATGGGCAAAATATTGGCAGATTGAGCAAATGGTAAAATTATTCACTTTGGCTGGAAGAACTGAAAAAATAGAATATTGTTCAAATGGTTCAGAAGGATCTGACTGCCCTTGTATGTGAAACCCAAGTTAACATGGGCCATGTAAAGCAGTTGTTGTAAACTATTTATGTTATAATTAGAAAGGTAGATGAAAAGTTAGCAAAGTGGTCGAACTATCAAAGTATGAAAAATCAAAAATACTGCAGATATTGGAAATTTGAAATAAAAACAGAGTATGTTGGAAATATTCAGAAGGAGAGTCACATCTTGAAAGAGAAACAGAGCTGGAATTTTAGGTCTGAGACGCTTCATTAGAACTGGGACCGTTGTCTGCTGATCTATCTCCCTAGATCACCTGAGCTAACCCTATCCTCCCTCCTTTGTGTTAGAGGGTTCTACTCCCAACCTAAGGGCCAGCAAACCATTGCACCACTATTTAGTCACTACCCCAAGATGTCAACTGGTGTGCAGTTTCGATTAACGTTTTGAAACTTTGTCTGCACCAGAAGCATGGCGACTCTTTAGGTACTGACAAGATGAGGTCTGCTGTATGGTTATACTGGATTGTATGCACAAATAAAGAATTTCACTGTACCTAGGTACATGTGGCAATGTGACAATTGAATCGTCGAATTGAATTGAGGTTCACAGCACTGATGCTTCCCTCTCAGGGCACCAATGTACTTTTCATTGCAGCATCTCAGGCTGCACTTGCATTCATGTCCTGCAGGCACCAACTCCAGGATTAAATTTCTTCTACTATTGCTCTGCCCTCTGCAATAATGTCTGCAGCCAATGTCTGCATTATCAATATCACCATTAAATTGTCACCTAGGATTGCATGTGTTCCAAACTTTTGGAGCAAATTCCCAGTTTGAAACTTGTCATAATAGTGCAAACCAAAATACATAGTGCAACCAAAAGTCCATGTTGGATTGTCGCTGAGGTAGTGTTGTGGTTTGATTTGTGCAGTGTGATTCAGGAGGCTAATGGTTGATGGGAAGAAGCTGTTTTTGAACATGCCAGTACCTTCTTCTTGATGGTAGCAGTGATATGAGAGCAAAGACCCAGGTATTGTGTGTCTGATGATATTTGCAGCGTTTTGAGAGCGCTCCCTATAGATCCCTTTGATGGTGGGGGGAAGTAAGTACCCATGATGGACCAGGCAATGCCCACCACTTTCTGCAGCCTCCTTCATTCCTGGGAATTCGAGTTACTGAACCGTGCCGTGGTGCAACCTATCAGGATGTTATCTATTGTACACATGTAGAAGTCCAATAGAGTATTCAGCGGCATGCCAAATCTCCTCAATTTTCGAAGGAGATAGAAGCACTGATGAGTTTTCAATGTGATTGCATCAATGCACTTGGGCCTGGGACAGATCTTCAGAAATATACATGCCCATGAACAAGAAGCTGTTGACTTGCTCCACCTCCATCCCTTCAATGAAGCCAGGTTCATGAACATTGACTTTCCAAATTATAATTGTCGTATCAATCCTTACATTTGGATGGATGGATCTAAAATTTGTCATGGGTAGATTATAAATCGTGAGTGAGGACTTGGACAAACATTGTCTCTTCAAAGGGTGTCAGCATGGATTGAAAGAGAAAAGTTAGTTGACATGTCTTTGAGAAGGTCACTGACTTGTTAGATCAAAGAAACATTTTTTAGGCTAACATTTATATAGGATTTTTCATGGAGATCTGAAAACCCCCCATAGATAAATAGAAATGGGGTATATTTCAGCCAAGTTCAAAGTGATTTGCAGAGTAGTGGTCTTGAGGGCCTGAAAGGTCTCAGTCCCATGTCAGATCACTAGGATTTGTTTCTTTCCCGTAAGAATGTTTACAATATCTATGTATTCACTGCGGCACATTGGCACAGCGGTAGAGTTGCTTCCTTACAGCGCCAGAGACCCAGGTTCTATCCTGACTATGGGTGCTGTCTGTATGGAGTTTGACTATTCTCCCTGTGACAGCGTTGGATTTCTCCAGGTGGTTCGGTTTCCTCTTATATTCCAAAGACGTGCAGGTACATGGGTTATTTGGCTTCGGTAAATTATCCAGAGTGTGTAGGATAGAATTAGTGTAACGGTGATTGCTGGTCGCTGTGGACTCGGTGGGCCGAAGGGCCTGTTTCCATGCTGAACTAAACTTCTAAACTAAACTAAACTAAGCTAAGCTAAACACACTGTGAACCCGGAGATCAATTATTTATTATGTACGAGAAGTAAATCCTCCTAACTGCCCAGATGTTAAGCCCTGGGAGAATATTTAACCATGGTGGTGAAGGATTTGGGCAGGCAATTGTTACTGAGCCTGAGTTGCCAGTAAGTACATGTGAATGAACGTTTCACCAAGAGCTGCTGACAAGTTTAGGTTCAAGTAAAGCTTAGTTATGTTTTCCAACCCTCTGAACGATTAGGGAGCTGGTGGGTTTTAATTCTGCTTTGCTTTTCGTTATGTAGAAGCAGGCTTAATGCTTTTAATTGTTTTTGTTACTTTGAACATCTGTAACCAATACAGGTGGGGAAGAAATGATAGTTGGTTCGAAGTAATATAGAACATAGTTATTAAATAGGACAAATTTTACATTACCATAGACGATTAATCTCATGAAACTTTTGTTGGCTTTATTTATTCAGCTGCCTTTAATAAGTTCCCTCAGATTTAATATATTTGCAGGTTCCTGAGGTTCCTTTACCAAGTAATAATGTGGGTGGGAGAAATCTGTTTTGACACAAATATAGTGTGGGTTTTCAATCATGGATGAAACATTTTTATTTTGTTCGTAAAGACATCTCTTGTACAAAGTGGGATCTCTCTTTTACAACTAAAACTTCAGACTTGTCTTTTTCTTTGCTGAAACTTTTTTTAAATAAACAAAATTACTATGGAATAAAACTCACTTTATTCGTATGACACTTTGAATTAGATTGAAATAAGAGTTGTGGCCCGTATTGCAAACATATTTGGAGCGTAGGAGTTGAATTTCGATTACATATAATTCCATTAGACTTTCCAAAGTAACTCCAGCTTGACAGCTGGTGGATAAATTTATTCTCAAATTCCATTTTACTAACTGCAAAATGGCCTGGAAGGAATAATGTTCAATGTAACAAACAGATTAACTGAAGCATTTAATACTTAGCCATTTTTGTGTTCAGTTTTCTAATTTTTTTTCTATCTTTGACAGTCAACGTAAGTAGGTGTGATTTGGTCTGCACATGCTACTGGTGTGGAGCCATTGAATTATGCCTCACTGGTTTAGTTTTAATGCCATTGAAGGCACAGTTTTATTCATTTATCTTAGACGAAATAGACTGCCTTGCAGCTTTAATTGAGTTTGAGAGGGAATGTGTAATTAACAGAGTAAAGCTGAGGTTCCATTGTGCGTCTGATACTGTGTTAGATCAAGTTTATAGTTTACAAGTGAACAAAGAGGGACCCGGCGTGGAGAGGGCCGCCGAGAAGGAAGAGGGACCCAGCATGGGAGGGCCGCCAAGAGCAGGAGAACAAAGGGTGACCCGGCATGGGGAGCTGCCGAGAACCAAGAGGGACCCAGCTTAGGGGGGGGGGGGGGGGGGGGGGGGGGGGGGCGTGTGCTAAAAAAAAGGACAATTGGGACTACATTGAACACTTTGTAGCTTTGTTGGCGACCTATACGTGGCGAGTCTTTGCATACTTTGTTTATGGTATTCTAAACAAAGGATTTCACTGTGACAAGTTACATGTGATAGTATAGTAACGTTCATTCACTCTTAAAAGCGTGAGAACTTTGATGGATAGTAAAATCAAGAGGTGCAGTGGGGGGAGTGGGGGAGGGCAGAGAGGAGGTGTTGGGTGGTCACCAAGTTTAAGACGGGCTGCCGCAGAGTGCGAGAAGGTTTAATTGAATTTATTGAACAGGACCAAATTAATTCTGGATTTTGACAAGAATTTTTTTTGAAGGTGGCTTCACTGTGATCTCTCTTGGGTTGTGTACAAGATCATTGTTTACCCCTTCTGATGATTAATTATTTATGCATTTCTTATGCAGTGAGCACAGGGATCCCTGGAGTCCTTGTGCTGTTGGCTGTGTCGGGGAGTCTTTCACCCCACTAGATGGGACACCAGCTCCAGGTGCTGTCATTGGCCTGATACCCATTTTAATGCCGAACCAGCTGCTTCTATTGTCACACAGTTCCCAGGGGCATTACTGTGCAGCAATGTTCTTTTTTTTACATCTTCAAGCCAGAACCATCGAGTGTTAAGACCGCTGCAATCTTGCTTTGCTGCGTTCTTGTAGGGACTGCGAGCTTTATTTGTACAGACCTTAAAATGCAGCAGTATTTTTTACTCCGGTTTCTCTATTTCTGTATTAAAATCCAAATAAACATACAAACAGTCAAGAGGGAAGGCCATCATGGGGTGGGTTTTAGTGGTGATTTCTTGTGTTTCAGAATGTCAGAGCATGAATTGTGCGCAATGCATTCTAAAGTCTGTGTTTTTCATGCAGCATATGGTAATTTAAGACCTATTTTTCACACTGACAAATGTAGTACCTAATTGCTCAGGAGTGATTATTTTAAAACTGCATCAGAGTTTATTTTAGTGCAGTGTCAAATGATTTACTGTCTGCAATTAGACAGGAATTTAAAACAGAGTTATTAGGTACTTTTCGAATATACATTAGACTGATATCCCTCAGTCCAAAGACAAAGATTTCTAGCATGTCTTTGTGTTTTTGTCAGTAGGAATGTAATTAATTAAAAAAATTGAGCTTTTAATTTTGCATTATATTTCCTGAAATTATTTTCAATGTGAATGGCCATAAAAAATTGAGCATTTACTCTTTATCTATTTAATCTGTCAGGGCGTGTTTACTTTGGTCTCAGATTTTTTTTTTTCTCTGCATATTCTGCAATTGGTGTTTTTATTTTGGATTCTGAAGCAAAGGGGTGCACAGTGGGCAACTTGCCATCTTAAAGAGAAAGGACAGGTAGGTTAAATATTTTAATCCTTCATCTGGACTCACTGGTGTATGTGTCCTTCCAGAATTCTATGTCTTACCCTTCCAATTTCCATCATTCAAAATTTTTTTCTTATCCTTACTATTTTGCTTTTCATTTATAAGAAAGAAGTATAATTGATTGTATCTTCACTATTGTTTTTTTAACTGGCCCGAGTGTTACGTTCAAGTCTTCAGTAGTTTGGGGTTGAAAGTGCCATTCGAACAATTCAAATGAAAGTTTTAGTTTTAAGCTGCATTTGGGATGTTATATTTTGTTTTGCATTGTAAGAATATTTAGTGCCATAGCGAAGAACAGATTAAATGTTCAAGACACGAAGACATTATGCAATTCCGGTGACTTGGTCGATATATAGAAAGTCTAGCTTGGTTACATATATTAAGCTCTTGGTTTTGATAAAATCTAAAATACTGTTCAGATAGTGTTGTAAAGAACTGATGTAACAATAATGAATGTAAAACAGCTCTGCACATGGAAAAACATAACGGTCATTCTTGGAACTGCTTGCAATTGGAACTGTTCATGTTGTGGTACTGGATAAATAAAGCGATGATAATTGCAGAATATTGCAGAGCTGTTTCCACTTTCAGTTTTTTTTAAGTATCCCCAAATGTGCTGTCTCTGTTGATGGCCAGAGAAGCATTCTTTCTTATATATAGTGGAAAACATACCTTACTTTTGACCACCTTACTTTACACAATTTTGTTGATATGTATATAATTACATCAATACGAATCACATACATTTTAATGAACAATTAGACTCAAATTTCTGTCAAATATTATGCTGCTTTTTCTGGATCTATCGGCAACTGCTAATGGTAACGAATGGGGAAGATATTGAAGCCTTGTATTTCCCCGTTCCAATGCACAAACCTCCGAACTTTTCCACATGTGCAATACTTGAGCAAGGTTGTATTTCTTCATTAGCTATTGCCACAGCTGAGAAAGTCTCAAAGGATGTCAAAGAACATTAATTTTCATCATAACACGGAGTCTTTCAGGTGTGAATGGCAGTGAACAGCTGTCATGGGTTTTCTGAACTCCATTACAGGCTATATCTCTAGGCAAGAATGTGATATCTTTGTCATTTGCAGGTGAAATATAATCTGTTCTTTTTTTTAAGAAAGAGTCAATACTCAGCCAAGTCGCTTCTAGTAAATAACTTGCTGTTTGACCTGACCACAAAGGAGAAGGGAAGGAATACGATATAAACAACTGTTATAGGTGAAGGAGAAACTACTTAATAGAAGACGGGCCTCCAGTGTATAATAGCTAAAGGTCATTTGATAGTCTTTTTCTGCATCAGAACTGTGCCGCTGATATTAAACACTAAATAAATTATGTTTTAGGGTGTGCCCAATGCATTAAAAGATAAATTTTATCTTTACGGGGAACAAGACAGAATATCCTGTAGAAAATGAAGCTATTTATCTCTGAGATGTATTTTAGTAGTTGTTTTGATATAGTATTGTGAGTAGAAGGAGAGAATTCCATGTGGACCAATTGACGATTTGCAGACATTCAGACTGATTGAAGTCATATACTATGTTTTTCCTTGGGAAATTATTTTCGTGTCAGAGGTTACTGCCAAGGGGATTTTCAAATAAATAAATTGCACTCCACCTCTCATAAGAGTGTCATTGGGGATCGGTGAATACGCTGGTCTAATTACCTACCTGGTGAGAATATTGCCCCACTTTGAGCATTGAAGGAGAGACAGAAATGTACCCTTAGAAGAAAGAAATGACCAATCTTTTACTTACATTTGTTGCCGTGCATTGACTATGTTGCTTCCTTTATGACGTCTGGCAATGAGAATTGAGCTAATTGTTGTAGGCTGCCCATTTCTCTATGTGGCAGGCATTGCCAAGAGACCTGGAATAATATTTGTTATTAACTTTGCCTCCTGAACATTAATCTGTAATTGAGATTTAACTCTGATAAATTTTTTGAAGCTTAAGAATAAAGCATTTCAATTCACCTTCTTCACCCCCAGTTTAAAAGCAAATTACCCTCAGATATTTATTAATGCTTTTTGCATTTTGTTTTAATTTTTTTGTTCTCCAGCAGATGGAGATTAAGAGGGTAATTTGTTTCCCTTTGCTGGAACCATCAATAAATATATTGTTGTGGCACAAAGTATAAAAACAGGCAAAAGAAACTCAAAAAGCTGAAATTGCATCTCACCATTGCCTTTTTCAACAAGGAAGCAAAGCAATGTAAAGCACAGATTTTTCAGGAGTGTTCAGTTAGGTAAGACGTGGTGCCTCGTAAATAAATACTTGATTCCTAGTATTTATGAATATTATGAATTTATGAATATGTAAAGTTTAAAGGCAATATTTAGAGGTCTGATGCTTGGTTTCTTAAAAAAAGTTGAGCAAATCAAACCTTACATGAAATACATGGTTGCAAGCCCTGGCGAGGAACAGTTACCTTAAGGAATTATATTTTATTTAATGTTGTATTGAAAGTTAAAAACAACTTTGCCTATATCTGCACTATATTTGCAAAATGTGTTTGTGCGGCATTTTATTTGTAACATTTCTTTGTTTCAGCAAGCACTGCTTCCATTCTTTTCACAAATGCATGGCTGTATTTCATGTCGTTCGAAAAGGAATTTAACTGTATGCTCTGAATCATTCTACATGATTTGTACCGCATAATTTTGCTGTAGATTTCTAATGTTAACTTTGTTGCATAACAGTAAAATAACAATGAACTGCTATAATAATGGCTGCATTGGTATCTGGTGGAAATTTGTTGGTTATGCTTTTAAAGGCAAGCTAAAATTCTGCATACTCAGAGTGCCTGTTCTTTGTAAAGTTTGCAAATTGAATGACTGTCTCTGAAGTAACTTTTAATTTGGATAATGAATTTTAAAGCAAAATTACATGGATGTGTGTGTGTATAAATTATATATATCTATAGGTTGTGATTTGTTTGATAGTTTTTTGTGGGTTTTTGTTGTCTAGTTTTTTTTCCTAATATTTAGTTTAGTCACGATTTATACTTGTGTTGTTCGGAAAATCTGAGTGTGATTATATTTTGTAAGAGCTCATGAATCCCACAACACAATCTACAATCAATTGATTAAAATGCGAACACAAAGGAGATCCTTTGCCATACTTTTCTTTATGCAGGAAGAGTCAAGTAAAGTTAGATAAAGAGTTTCCAAAGAAAATGTGTTTTTAGTGTTTATTATTATTGTAATACTTACCTTTCTGTAAAAATATACAAATTCCTCTGAAAATATGTATCTTCCGTCTATTAGGTGGAATCTTGAGATTTGCTGTGTTGTGTTGAGAGAGACCAAGTTTGTCTCCTTTCAATGTATAACATTAACATTGTTTTTTTCAGTATATCCTTGTTTTTCAAACACTGGATTTATTTTTATAGAATTTGTAAAGTGGAATCTTTTTGTAGTAATGTGCTCTATGAACAATTAAAACAAATGTATTTTGCATTCAAACTTTAGGTGATTTTGGAATACTTCAGAGACTTTTATTTTTAAAATAGCATGTATGTCTTATCAGGTTAAGTGAAGTGAATTTCAGTATCCCGAAATGAGCAAGTTGGAAAATGAAGTTCCATCCAATAATATTCCTGATAACAAAGGTCTGTAGAAGGGTCCCAACCTGAAACGTTGTCCATCCATTCCCTCCACATGTGGTGCCAGATTCACTGAGTTACTCCAGCGCTTTGTGTTTTGTTCCATATTCTTGAACCATAGATCAGAGCAAAATTGTTGACTGTACCAAACTGTATTTCCTTACTCACCACTTTTGTTCATGTTCTGGCATTATGGTAAATTTGTGGAATGGCCCCATGTCAGACAGGTTGCATTTGAGAAAATTATATTTATTTTTGTAGCTTCCCAGCAGAAATAAAGTTCCTCCTTTCTCGCTCAGTCATTGCAGTGCCTAGGTTCAGACTTTGGTCTCGTGGAGTGCTTTTAGCATTGTGTGGTATCTTAAACCAACCATTTTATTTCCAATTCAGAGTTTCAATAATTCTGATGACCCAAGCATTGTGGCTGCTAACATATTAACCAGTCTATGTTCTTTTAGTTGTCATTACCATATATTTGTTCAAGATAATCTCCCATCTCAGCCCCTCAGGATAGCCTGCTTCTCAATGGTTTAATGGCACTTTGTCACCACCTGTACCTAGGTACAGTGAAATTCTTCTTTTGCATGCAGTCCAGTAACAATCTTTCTGTACATCAGTACAATCATACTTAAGTACAAAGTCTAAGAATAGTAGATTATACCGAGACACTACACAAGAGTCACCACGTTTCCAGCACCGTTCAAAACGAAGGTTTTGATCATAAAGGATGAGCACCGTCCACTATCAAGTGTTCTTAGCCGACAGGAGGCTTTGAGAATATTTTTGTACCTTTTTCTTTGACTATCACGAGTCAGAGCTTGGAATGGAGTGCCCATTATGGAGTCAGATGTTAGGCATGGGAACAATGCGGCCAGCCTATTGTAGCTGACTGACTATATTTAGGATCAATATTCTGGGGATGCAGGCCTTACAAGACAATACTGATATTGATTTGATATATTTTTTATTTGATTTGATTATATTTTTCCCGTGCTATGTAGTGCCTGCACTGGGGTATGTTAGAAGAGTGCAGGAAGGCAGGCAATATGACTGGGATGTTCAACATGATGTTACTTGTGCTTGCGGGCTTGAGCTGTGGGTGCAGCATGATAGTACAACGGTAAAGTTGCTCCCTTACAGTGCCATAGACGCGGATACGATCATGACTATAGGTGCTGCCTGTACGGAATTTGTATGTTCTCTCGTGACTGCGTAGGTTTTCTCAGTGTGGTCTGGTTTCCTCCCACACTCAAAAGACGTACAGGTTTGTAGGTTAATTAGCTTCTGGAAACATTGTAAATTGTGCCTAATGTGTAAGATAGTGCTAGCGTATGGGTTGATCGCTGGTCTACCAGGGCTTGTTTTTGCACTGTATCTCTAAACTAAACTAAACTAAACTAAAGGATGAAATACCTGCGACTTTTTCTTTGGAGCGTAGGAGGCTGAAGGATAACCGTATTGGTGAGTAAAAATTAATGAAGGGCAAAGTGAATGTTCACAGCCTTTTTCCCACGGTAGAGGATTCCAAAACTAGAGAGCATAGGTTTGAGGTAAGAGGAGAGGAATTAAAGAGGGACCTCGGGGGCAATTCTTTCACTCGGAGGGTAGTCTGTACCTGGATTGAGCTGCTGGAGGAATCTATAGAAGTGGTTACAATTCCAACTAATGAAAGGCATTTGAAATGATAAATGGATAGGAAGGGACAATAGACATGTTCTTCACCATGTCAATTCCAAGAAAAATGAAGGATTTACAAAAACCTTACATTTGAATAGGACTATGGAATATTCTTCTCGCTTCTTGCTGAAATTTGTCTTCATTTTACATCTGCCAAATGATGGCATGCAATGTGGCCGGCCACGGTGGCGCAGGGGTAGAGTTGCTGCCTTGCAGCGCTGGAGACTCAGGTTCGATCCCGACTACAGGTGCTGTCTATACAGAGTTTGTACGTTCTGCCCGTGATCACGTGGGTTTTCTCCGAGATCTTCAGTTTCCAGTTTCCTCCCACACTCCAAAGACGTACAGATATGTAGATTAATTAGTTTGGTGTAAGTATAAATTGTTCCTACTGTGTAGGAATTATTAATGTGCGGGGATCGCTGGTCGGTGCGGATTCGGTGGGTCGAAGGGCCTGTTTCTGCGCTGTATCTGTAAGCTAAATAACGAAACTAAGTCATGTTCTAAACTAGAGATTCCAAGAAACACAATATCAACATAAACTGATGTCAAACAAGGCTACATCTTGCCTGGTATGCACATGTTTGAAGACTGAGTACCAAATGTAATAGATTGTTAGCTAATTCACAGAAGTAAAAAAAAATGGGCCTTACTGTTCTGTAAAAGGCAAGACTTCTCTCAAACCTGTGCTCAGTGAATTGTGGACGTAGCCAAACCATCAAACAAAAAACCTCCATCCCCTTGACCCCATCTACACTTTCTGCTGCCTGGGCAAGGCTACCAGCATTATTAAGAACGAGTCTCACCCCGATCACTCCCTCTTCTCTCATCAGGCAAGAGGTACAGAAGTGTGAAAACGCACACCTCCAGATTTTGGGGCAGTTTTTTCCCTGCTGATTTCCGGTAACTGAACCATCATATCAATAACATAAAGAGGAGCATCTTGACGAATCATCTACCTCATTGGAGACCCTCAGACTATTTTTAATCAGACTTTACTGAACTTTATCTTGCACTAAACATTATTCCCTTTATACTGCGTCTGTACACAGTGGAAGGTTCGATTGTAATCATGTAGTATAGTCTTTCAGTTGACTGGATAGCATGCAACAAAAAGCTTTTTCTCGGTAAATGTGACAATAAAACTAAACTAAACAGCGCTGAGTTCTGCGACACTGATGGGGCCAATGTGGACCTCTGAGGATCTGCCAAAGAGAAAGGGAGCAAGCGATCTATCGGTTCATCTTCAGCTTCAGGGTGAAGGAGCGCAAGCTAACTGCTGGCAACTGGAAACTGAATGCCTAAAGTGTCTTTAATGTCATTTAGCAGTTATCAAAATTGTACAGTTGACCTTGTGATTAAAGCCTCACACACTTGAGAGCAATGACTTCCTAACTCGAAGGCAACACCACTACAGATTATTAAAACATTAACTATATGAATGAGCTTGTAAATGACAAATTAAACTGCAATTTTATGCCATAATTCACCTTTTGTGGTTTTATAGCTGGCTATAAATTGAAGTAAAACTCCCAGTTTATTGCAAATCATTTTTATGTGAGTTTTTGGGCACCATTCTCTAACATTGTGCTTTAGAAATTATGACCTGGCATGTTTATTTTAACAGGGGACGTGTCTTTTGTGGATGGTTATTGAACTTTAATTTTCGAGGCAGTGAGGAGGTCAAAACAGAGGGAAAAAGGCAGATGTCTTGGGAGTCACAATCAGTGCAAGCTCATCTGTTGAATTTGTAGTTTCAACTAGTTTGTGTGTTTTTCCTTTGGTCACTTGAGAAGTGCCCTAGTTTCTGTCACATTCCATCTTTCAGGAGGAAGCACGTGAAATATTTACCTTATGGAAACCTTATGCGAGGAAGCAGAATACTATAGCACATCTAACTGCTTACTAAATCACACAGCTTCAGTTCCTGGCAATTGCTTTGAAAGACCAGGTGTTTGATTCATTTTTTTTATATCTGTAAATTAGTAACGCCGACTTTACACGCGACTTCAGTTAATGCAGTTGCTTTTTTTATTTTAGTTTCTCTATAATCAGCTGCTAGTTAACAAATGATGTGTAAATATATTTATAAATTATATATTTATAAATGATATAAATTATATATAAAATCTCTATTTATAAATTAAATAAATGCATTTATTTTTATAGATCATTTATTAAAAATAATTATATACTGCCTATGAGAAACCCAACCATAATTATCTGATAAGTATGTTTGAAAATTGGAATAGATAGGATAAATGCAGAGAGTCTTTTATTCAGAGTAGAGAATATTTAAGCTGAGGGGGGAAATATTTAATGGGAACCTGAGGAGCAACTTTTTCATTCAGAGGGTGGTAAGTATATGGAGCAAGCTGCCAGAGGAGGTAGTTGGAAGTGGGTACTATAACAGTATTTAAAAGGGACTTGGACAGGTACTTGGATCGGAAAGGTTTAGAGGGATAAGGGCCAAATGTGGGCAAATTGGACTATTTAGACGGGGCATCTTGGATGCCACGGACAAGTTGGGCTGAAGGGCTTGTTTCCTTGCTGTATGACTCCACAACTCTATTCTGCCTTTTTTTTAATAGTCTACAGATCCTTTATGCAGCAGGATTTATAAAAAATCCATGATGCTGGTCATGACAAAATTGTTTGAAAAGCTGAAGGTAACATTCATTGTCTGGGAAGCTATTGGATGAGAGAGTTTGAAGGCATTAAATAAATGAAAGGCTTTCACAGCATAGCATTATTGATAAGTGCAGGACATCCCAAACCACTTCATAGACAATAAAGTACTTTTGAATTATTGGTGCTTTAATGTAGAGATTGCTGCAGCCAGGTTCTGCACATGTAGCTCCTCAAACAGCCTTGATAATAACCAGATAATTAACTTTTTAAGCGATATTGGCTAAGGTAGTTTTAGACTTTATCTCAAGAATAATGCCCCTGAGAGTTTGAGAGAGAATTGGATTTGACATATCAGATAAAGAGCACCCCTCACATTTTTGCAGTATTGGCAACATCAGTCTAGATTTTCATGCTCAATCTACAAACCAGATATTGATGTTTTTCATCCATTTATTTTTGGGGACTGGGCATCCCTACCTATGCCTAATTATCTTTGAGAAAGGTTTGGTGATAACATCGACCACAGAACATTACAGCATAGGAACGGACCCTTTAGCCCACAATGTTTATGCCGAACATGCTACCACATTAAACTGATCTCATCTGTACATGATTCATATCCTTCTGTTTCCCTGCACTGCCATGTTCCTGTTTAAAACCCTCTTAAACGTACTACAGTATCTGCATCCACCACCACCCCTGGCAGTGCGTACCAGGCCCCCACTACACTCTGTGTAAAAAAAAATGCTCAGCACATCTCAATTTAACTTTCCCCTTCTCATGCCCTCTAGTGTTGGACATTTCCACGCTGGGAAAAAAGTTCGGAGTGTTTTACACCATCTATGGCGCTCATAATGTTATTTAATTCTCTCAAGTCACCCCTCAACCTCCGATATTCCAGAGAAAACCATCCCAGTCCAACCAACCTCTCCCTTAGCTGAAACCCTCTAATCCAGGCAGCATTCTGGTAAACCTTATCTGCACCCTTTCCACATCTTTTCTCCTCCGAGTCCTAAATAGGTACTCCTTATTCCGTTACGCCTGGTTCGAGCCCAGACATCCCGTGGGACTGCTTATGGGAAAATGAACCACCTAGGGCATGATAAATGATCTACTCACACTTCAGAGGGTTTCAAAGTCACAATTGCATCTTCGTGTTCAGTTGACAGAAACATTTTGCACCTTGCGACATATTGAGTTGGACGGTGCAGATCAGAAAACTAGCAATAATTTTTGGTGGGCACAAGACATCAAGGATGAAAAATAGGTTATTTTTCCATCTTTTTCAGACATCAAGTAGCACTAGGTAATTCACGACTTGTGATGTTTAATCATTGGTAAAAGTCGCCAAAAAGCAAACACCAATTGGACACATTAAGATCTTGCAGATTCCATTGTGGTGAGATGTCAAACAATCTATTGTCAGTATTTAGTTGGTGGAGGGAAATGTGTTGGCTCGGGCGTCAGGAAACCCAATCACTAACCGCCACAACCCCTCTGCCCCCTTCCCTCATGTCGTTCCCTCATCCCTTTACCCCACCCCGTTCCCGCCCCCTGCATTCCCAACCCCCCTTTCTCTCCCTCCCCCCAACCCCTTCCCTTTCCCTCCCCCTAACCCCTTCCCGTACCTATTCCTCCTTTTTTCTCCTTCCCTTTCTCCTCCTCACCCTCTTCCCCCCTCGCTCGTCCCCCTTTTCCCCATCCCACCACCCCCCATCCCCCCCCCCCCATCCCAACATCCTTCCCTTCCCCATTCCCCCTTTCCCCCCCCCCCCCATTCCTCCTCGTTCCTTCCCCTCTCCCACTTCCGCTGCTCCCCCACTTCCCCTTATCCCCCTCATCCCCTCTCCCCTACGTTGAGATGAATAGTATTTCTAGTCCCAATTTAATGCTGGAGCTGAAAGAGACAACCAATGACAATGCATTGCTTATTTCTTAGTACATTGTAACGTTAGTGGAAACAGTGTGTTCAAGCCTACAAATGTGGCTTGAGTCAATGGTCTTTTCACATGAAAGACCAGATGAAGTTAAAGCTGACTTCATTGATGACAAGAACAAGCCAAGGTACCACTTACCACCTTTGTTTTCAGTCATTAATAATTGATAATTACAACCATAATTACAGCCTAATTACAGCCATTTTTATAAACAATGATTCGTAGACGTGACTGCCAGTGTTAATAATTGGCACTTAAGCAACCTGTTATAGGTTTCGATGTAGTTGGGTGGTCTGGGCTGTAGGCCATCCATAGAAGAGATGCACATGAATTCCTTTCACTGAACTGTATCTGCAATGAGTGCTATAATTCCCATTCCCCATTTTATGATGCATCGCTTTTGTATTTTAAATGTGTATACACTTGTAATTTGTATTTAAGTTGTTCTCAGAAGCGAGATTTTGAACAGTCTCTAACACTTTCCATCTAACCTCTTTCTTATTTGGATTGTGCTAATGCCATGCTTGGCAGTAATCCTGTTTTATCTGGACATGCCTCTTTTATTTTTCTTAACCCAACATGCTGTTCTCCCTCACAAGAAGTGAAACATGGGAACTGTGTCAAGTCTGATTTTTCAGATTCTGACAGATTATGCCCTGGGTGAAAAACTGTTTACTGAATTTCTCTGCACTCTTGAATTATTATCATTATTAAAAAATAGACATCTGTCAAATTTAAAATATGCTATTTTCTTTGCAAAGAAATTCAATGTGCGCCTAGACTATGCTTTCATACCAATGCAATTAAATTAAATATGTATTCAGTGAACGAGATACCATGTGGAAAAACTATTCCTGCCAAAAATCATGCTATCCAGTTTGAACATCTTTGCTATTCTTTTTATAATACTGATTGTATTAGCAAATAAATATTTTAAGTTTTCAAATATTGGTTTCTAGTTGAGGTCAGTAAGTTCTTCGGACAATTCCTTGAGACTTTGAGAAAGACTGGGCTGTGAAAAAGGTTGTAAAGGAGGGAGGTTTTATTCTTATTTCATGTTAAGATTGCGATATTTTTCGATAAGATGGGCGGCCGGGTCCAGTCACCGTCGTGGTAGCTCAAAGGCGATTTTGCATTTTTTAAAAACTATTACTAGACTAAGTGGGACCCGTTGGGTCCCATGTTCACACGGGAGGGCTGGTCCCCTGATGCAATATTCCACCTCCACCAATTCCAATATTGGTAGGCAGTGTGGGGGGGAGGGGGGGGGGCTTTCTGGAGCACTGGTATGGGTGTTGTCGGCTGCAGGGACTACTGGTCTCCAGAGGGCTAGTATGGACATTGTGGGCCAAATGGATTCTTGGGGTGGCAGTTCAGTTTCTCAAGCCTGAAGTGCTGGCAGCTCACTCACGGCTGGTGGGCTGGCAGTTGACTCACGGCTATTCCTTGAAATTCCATTTCAAGCAGAGTGCAAGGCTACCAAATTCAAATCCATTTCCCTACCATTTCAAGCAGGGTGCAAGGTCCCCAAATTCAAGTGCAGTTCCTTACCACTTCAAGCAAGGTGCTAGGTCACCGAATTCAAGTGCAGTATCCAACCACTTCAAGCAGGATGCAAGGCCACCAAATTCAAGTGCAGTTTCATACCACTTCAAGCAGGGTGCAAGGCCATCAAATTCAAGTGCAGTTTCATACCATTTCAAGTAGGGTGCAAGGCCACAAAATTCAAATGCAGTTTCATACCTTTCATGCAGAGTGCAAGGCCACCACATTCAAATGCAGTTTCATACCATTTCAAGCAGGGTGAAATCACCATAAAACCACCATTTAACCACACAAAAGCACCACACTCACAGTTCAGTAGACATTCAGTGTGTTCAGTTAATTCACAGCTCAGACACAGGTGTGGCCTTTATGTCGTGATTGACAGGAGAGAGATTCTCAACATTTTTTAAACACTAATAACATTTTTATTTTTCATTGATGGGTAGAATCCTCTGCACCTGATGAGCGGATGGGGACTGAGTAAGATGCCAAAAATCACAGTGGTAGCGTTTTATCTAAAATCCATATAGTGCAAACAGGAAGTTGTCAAGTTTAGACAAACAACCATTTGCAGTGCCTTTTCACTTCAACCCAAAACCCCCAAGCAACCATTTGGAGTGCCTTTTCACTTCAACCCAAAACCCCCAAGCAACCATCTGCAGCACCTTTTCACTTCAATCCAAAACCCCCAAACAACCATTTGCAGTGCCTTTTTACTTCAACCCAAACCCCCCAAACAACCATTTGCAGTGCCTTTTTACTTCAACCCAAACCCCCAAACAACCATTTGCAGTGCCTTTTTACTTCAACCCAAACCCCCAAACAACCATTTGGAGTGCCATTTTACTTCAACCCAAAACCCCTAAACAACCATTTGCAGTGCCTTTTTACTTCAACCCAAAACCCCCAAACAACCATTTGCAGTGCCCTCCCCCAACTGATCCGCAATTTCCCTCACCATCTTCCAGTCCCGCCTCAAGACCCATCTCTTCACCTCTGCCTATCCTTAGCCACCTCCCTTTTCATCTGTGCTTGAATTGCCTCATATTGTGTTTTGAATTGAATCCTGTCTTTAATTTGTCTTTAATTTGTTTACTAGTCATGTCTCTACTATTTATTTCATTCTGCTTACATGTTTTTCCTCTACTTGCTAAATTTTTGTAAGGTGTCCTTGAGACTCTTGAAAGGCGCCCACAAATAAAATGTATTATTATTATTATTATTACTTCAACCAAAACCCCCCAAACAACCATTTGCAGTACCTTTTTACTTCAAAAACCAACCATATTTTCCTTTTCAAACCATATTAAGGGCACTCACAGGTTAGTGGACATGTGTTTAGTGTTATTCAGCGCTCAGAGAGACGTGACCCTCTCGCTTCCTCCATCTTACAGAGACTGAGTGAGGAACACCACTTCCGGGTTTTATAGTCCCTCCCTCCTCCCACCAGCAGGGGCAGCAGAGAGAATGGCAAATGTTTTTAAAACATTAATATGTCTCTGATTTTTCATCGATGAGAAAAATCCTCCGGTCCAGTCCAGCGGAGGGGGGCTCAGAGAGGTGGCCAAAAATGACGGCCGTAAGTGGCGACGTCCTCTTGGAAATCACATTGCAGTGAGTCAAAAGCCGTCAAGATCTTACCTTTAGTAATATATAGATGTTTATTTTTAATATCTTTCTTGCTGCTAATATCAGCACTAACACTCTACGATCGAAAAACACTTTTAAACTTAAATTTTTAGCATAACCCAAGGTTTTTTGGACACTTTATCCACCGATCCATCGTGGTCGGCAGAAATCATAAAAAGGCTGTTCCACTGCGGCGACCTAATTGGTGAGTTTAGAAGAGTTTGCCCTCGACTCACAGCCTGGTCAACACGAGGCCCTAGGAGGTCTTTGTAATGCTCCTTTATGCTCGAGAGTAGTCCCTGCGTACTCGAGGCCTCAGCTCGGTCGCGAGGTTTTTTTAACATGCTGAAAACTGCCCGCGAGTAAAAAAAGGTCGCCATGGAAAAAATCAATATTTTTTTACTGGTAGGTTTAGTCGAAGTAGGTCGTAGTAGGTTGGCATGTTATTCGAGGGTAGTCGAAGGTAATCAACGGTAGTCAAAGGTAGTCGTAGATAGTCTTCAACATAGTTGAAGGCAGGTCGAAGGAGATCGATGGAGGTCCTCTTCACTCTCCACTATTCGGTGTCCAATCTTCCAGAAGCTAGTCGAAGCTATAGTTGAAGGAGGTCTTCTACATAGTCGAAGAAGGTCTTCAACATGACACTTTTTCAAACTCTCCTAAACTCTTCTAAACTCGCCAATTAGGTCGCCACAGTGCGACAGCCCCTTAAGAGCGAGCCGCAGCAACAACAATGGGAGCGTGTCTCTGGGAAAAAGTCGGAAAAGACATCGAGGTAACTGGGGGGGTGGGGGGATTCGGAACAGGCTAAGAGCTCAAGCCTACCATCCACCTCTGCCCAGCATTCTTCTTGCTAATGTCCAATCCCTGGAAAACAAGATGGATTATCTCAGGGCGAGGATTAGATTCCAGCGGGACGCAAGAGACTGTAACATCTTTTGTCTGACAGAGACATGGCTGGTGCCTAATCAAGTAATATGCACAACTGAGTCCTTCTCTGTTTTTTGTGCGGATAGAATGGAAGAGTCTGGAAAATCTAAGGATGGAGGGGTTTACTTCATGACCAACAACAACCAGTGCAACCCTAAGAATATTAAGACGTTTTCTTGTACCAACTCGTCAGCCCAGGAGCATCTGATGATCTCATGCCGTCATCATAACAGCTGTCTACATACCACCGCATGCAGACACCGACACGGTACTATCGGTCCTACACAATGTGTTATGACAGCATCAGAACAAGCATCCTGACGCTTTTGGCTGGGGATTTCAATAAGGCAAACTTCAAAAAAGTTATGCCTAACCTGCCAACACATCACAAGTGTCAACGGGGGGGTTGAAAGAACTTTGGACCACTGTTACACACCATTCAGGAGAGGATACAAGGCCATTTCTCTCCCTCCTTTTGGGAAATTTGACCACGCCGCCATTTTCCTGCTGCCGGAGTATAAACAGCGAATAGTGCGGGAAACGGTAGTGACGAGGGACGTAAAGCGGTGATCTGACCATTCAGAGGCCATGCTACAGGGTGCACTGAGTGATGTTGACTGGAATATCTTCCAATCAAGGTCCAGAGACGTTAGTGAGTCTGCGGAAGCTGTCATGGACTTCATAGCAACACTAGCTGACAACATCATCCCCACGGTAAAGGTTAGCTTTTTTCCTAACAAAAGCCCTGGGTTGACAGGTCCATTCCTGTTGCTTTGAATGCTCACACCACAGCTTACAACTCCGGCCTGGCATCTGGCAACATGGGTGACTACAAGTCAGAGTCCTATAGGCTGCGAAGGGCGGTGAAGGACGCAAAAAGGAGGTACAGGGCCTGGATGGAGTTGCAGACAGAACAGCAGATTGGACACCAGACGCCTTTGGCAGGGACTACCGACTATAACTAATTACTGGAGCAGCCCTCCCCTCAACCATGTGTGCTGGCACCTCCTTAGCTGATGACCTGAACTCTTTCTATGCATGATTTGAGGCGGGTAACAACACCCCTAGCTCGCCGGCTGGCAACAACATCGTCAGTGCGCTGGCTAGTGAGACGGAATATGTGAATGGCTAGGGAAGAAGCTGTTCCTGAACCTGGACGTTACAGTTTTCAGGCTCCTGTACCTTCTTCCTGATGGCAATGGTGAAATGAATGTGTGGCCAATATGGTGTGGGTCTTTGATGATTTTGGCTGCCTTTTTGTGACAGCGACTACGATAGATCCCTTCAACGGTAGGGAGGTCAAAGCCGGAGATGGACTGGCCAGTGGTCCCAACTTTTTGTGTGATGCTGTTCATTGATTTCAGTTCAGCTATCAACACCATAGTCCCCACCAGACTTGCTGATAAACTGCTAGAACTGGGACTGAACACTCCCCTGTGTGCCTGGGTCCTGGACTTATTGACCACCAGGCCCCAGGTGGTCAAGATGGGTAGACATACCTCCAACCCCCTCACCCTGAACACAGGATCTCCCCAGGGTTGCGTCCTCAGCCCCCAACTGTACTCCCTGTACACACATGCTGTGTGGTCAGGTTCAGCTCCAACTGCATCATTAAGTTTGCTGATGACGCAGTGGTGGTCGGCCTGATCTCCGATAACATTGAGAAGGCCTACCTGGAGGAGGTGGCTGACCTGGCACTATGGTGTCAGAATCACACCATTGTGACATTTGAATGTCACAAAAACTATGGAGCAAATTGTGGACTTTAGAAGGGCACTACAACCGCGGACGTACACGCCATTGGGGATTAATGGGGCTTCTGTGGATATGGTGAGCAGCTTTAAATACCTGCGAGTCTACATGGCCAACACACACTGCCACACTGGTGAGAAAGGCAAGGCAGTGCATTTACCACCTCAGGCAGCTGAGGAAATTCAGAGTCTCTCTGAAGATCCATCAATCTTTCTACCCTGGTGCTATAGAAAGTATCGGAAACATCTCAATCTGGTTTGGCAAAAGCTCTGCAGAGAGTAGTGCGTTCGGCCGAACGTACCACGGGAACTACACTTCCCCCACTGCAGGACCTATACACCAGGAGGTGCAGATCCAGAGCCAGCAAGATCATGAAGGACCCCTACCACCCCAGCAACGGACTGTTCCAGCTGCTACGATCAGGCAAGCGCCTCCGCTGTCACGCTGTGAAAACAGAGAGGATGTGATGGAGTTTCTTTCCTCAAGCCATCAGGACTGTAAACTCTGATCTCACCAGGGCGCAACTGTTGTGTCTTTTTTAAAAATGTAAATACTGGATCTGTTCTGTTCTGTAGTTTTGCAAAATCACGCAAGCATTGCCACTTTCATTTCACTGTACATCTTGTATGTGTATGTGACAAATAAAGTTGACTTGAATTGACCTGACTTATAATTCACCTAACTTAGTCTATTAATACAGAGCAATTAGGTCAAGTAGCCATCTCAAAGTTTACTGAATTCGAATACCATGACCAAAATCTCCCAAGTGGAAAATCCTGATAAATGAAAGGGCGGCACAGTGGCACAGAGGTAGATTTGCTGCCTTGCAGTGCCAGAGACCTAGGTTCGATCCTGACCAAGGGTTCTGTCTGTACAGAGTTTGTACGTTCTCCCTGTGACTGCATGGGTTTTCTCTGGGTGTTCCGCTTTCTTCCCACACTAGAAAGATGTACAGGATTGAAGGTCTGAAGAAGGTGTCTCGACCCGAAACATCACTCATTCCTTCTCTCCAGAGGTGCTGCCTGTCCCGCGGAGTTACTCCAGCTTTTTGTGTTTATCTTCGGATTTAAAACAGCATCTGCAGTTCCTTCCTACATAGGTTTGTAAGTTAATTGGTTTTGGTAAAATTGGGAAATTGTCCCAAATGTGTAGGATAGTGCTAGTGTAGGGGGTGATTGCTCTTCGGCGCAGACTCGGTGGTTGGAAGGGCGTGTTTCCACGTTGTAGCTCTGATGACCAAAGTCCAAACATATACATATATATATATAATAAAAATAAAATAAAACTTTAAAAGCGCTAGCAAACTACTGCAGTAGTTCACTAACACTTCGAAAGTATTATTTGTTTTATTATATGTCAAATATATTTTAAAATATTTCTTCAGCATACCATTATTTATTAAAGGTGATAGGCTAAAGGAGTGAGGCCAGCTCGCTACTTGAGTCTTTCTGATCTTTCAGGCAGACGTTTGAAAACATGTTCCACAGATTAAGGAACATCTCCTTTCCTGCTGTTACCAGATAATTGAGCAGCCCTCCCAGAAGCTAGGATGTTGTCCTGATCTTCCAACCTACCTCATTGCGGTCCTTGGACATTTTCTCTGTAATTAACACTCTCATGCTGTGACACTAAAATCTGCACTCTGGCATTTTTTATTTTGGACCTTTTATATAATTTGAATGTACTTGTGTGGAGTCAAAAGTGTTTAATTGTCAAATATACCAGCAATGGAACAATTACATTCTTACTTGCTGCAGCTTTACAGCATTATAACACACAAATAAACATACAGTAATTATGAATTTTATTCTATCAGGCCAGTCACTGCATCTTGGTACAAATGACCATAATAAGGTCAATACCAATACTTGAAATTAAGTTGATCTCCTAATAAACTCAGACTTTTGTTTAATTGTGATGCAAGAGAATAGAATGGTGACTGCCTTTGATTGGAGTCAAATGCTATATCTCCCAATGCCTTGCAGAAGACTCAGGTCCAAATCAATGGTTTTATAATGCATGGCCTGCACATTGATTCACATAGAATATATTAAAAAATGATCATAAAGATGAGTCTGAATGCTGCAAAGCAGTGGCATTTTATGTTAAGAAACTGAATGTGGCTGAGAACAAACCGAGAACAAGGATCTTGGTCAAATATACATAATCTAACCTTCCTTGACATTTATGTTCCTTCGTTTATATTTCATTGTATGTAATCATGGTATATTTTCAGTTATTTGACCTCTGGTTCAATTCATTCTTGTGTTATTTCATGGTTATTGAAAACACACACATTATTTGATACGGTTGGTTTTCCATTAAAAAAAAATCTAGTTAATCAATAATGATGCCCTTGTTGATTTGTGTACATTAATACAATATATCCAATTCATCCGCTTAATATTGGACCCTGAAATGGTCCATTTAGATTTGAGCTCACAAGTGTCAGTTCTAAGCTTCAGCATTTTCAGAGCAAACACGGGGTCAAAGTAGTCAAACATTATCTGTGGACATACATCTGCAGCTTTGAGACAATATTGACAGAGCTTATTCTGGGCTGATCTCTGCAGTGGTTCAAAGCACTTTCAAAAAGATGGCAAATCTGAATTTGCTTCAGGTGGATTGGTAAATGTATGACGAGTTACACTGGGGTATTTATTCCACATTGATTCATGATTCAGATGTTTGGTAGAAATAATGTGATGTCTTCCTTGGTAGATTTATTGGTAGATCCAATAACATTTAAAAGACACTTGGACAGGTACATGGATAGGAAAGGTTTCGAGGGACATGGGCCAAACACATGCAGATGGGACTAGCTTCAATGGTTCAATGCTACTTTATTTCACATGTATCTAGGTGCAGTGAAATTACGTGTTTGCATACAGTTCAGAAAACAATCTTACTATACATTAGATGCAATAAGACGTAAGTACAAGTATGTAAAATAGTAGATTACGCTGAGGAAATATACAAGAGTTGCCTTGTTTTTGGTGCCATCTTGTATCCTGTACATCTTTCATGTACTGTATAATAATGGCAGAAAAATAGCAATGTATTTTCCTTTATCTAATCAACCAGCTTTCTCATGTATCCTTTTTGCCCTCCTGATTTTTTAGATGGAGCATCTTAGTTTTCATGAACGAGTTGGGCTGGAGGGCCTGTTTGCATTCTTATGAATCAATAATTCTATCCAGTTCATTCAAAATAAAAGTTTTTTCCACAATTTGCTTTTTCCTTTTGTTCAGTTTCTTTCAACATGTTGTTCTCCGTGAGCAGCTGAGCATGCCCTTCATTCTACCATTTTTAACTTGGTGTCATGTTCAGCACAAACATTGTGGGCCAAAGGGCCTGCATCAGTGCTGTACTGTTCAATGTTCGAAGTACTTGTGTCACTGAGTTCCTGTTGTTAACTAATCTTCAAATATTCTCTCCTGATGCCTTGCATGATCACTGGCTGCTTATGCTTTGAGTAAAACCCTTTTTATTTTGTCATTAAACCAGTCATTTAATGGAAGAACAGGTATTGTACAAAATCTGTTCACCATTTGGAGGTTATTGAAAGCCTGACTCAGTATTATGAATATTGCAACATCAGTGTTAAATTGTCCCTCACATGCCTTCCATGCTTAATTGACAAATGTTTTAAGATATGGTGGATTCTGTGCATATGAAATTCCTCTTTTGGCATATTTGAAGACAAAAAAGTAGGTGAAAAGGAATCCTGACCTGAAACATTGCCTGTCCATTCCCTCTCCAGATGCTGCCTGACCCATTGAGTTCCTCCAGCACTTTGTATTTTGCTGAAGAAAATAATTTGTACTATTAACTAATTGCAAGTTTTGTGTTTTAATTAAGGATAGTTACAAAATAGACTTAATTTAACTTTAATATTTCATATGTCCTTTCTTAATGTTTTAGGCATTTTTTGAGGAAGATCCCAACCTGAAATGTCACCTATCCATGTTCTCCAGAGACGCTGCCTGACCTGCTGAGTTACTCCAGCAATTTGTCTTTCATTTGTTCAACTTGTTCACCTTTGACGACTGAGAACTAAGATGAAAGAACTGTCAAGGAGGAGTAACTGAGCCTGGAGGTTTTAGGGAGATGAATTAACACATAGTTGGAATCACCCAATCCCTGAAGCACTGGGTTAACGACAGTCTCTGAGGATATTAGTTAATCTTTTTTCCGAATCCTCGGCTCAATAACCCTTCAAAGCCATTTATCCCATTGATTAGCCCCAATAATATGGAAACTTTTTAGGACACAAACCAATACAAAAGTCAATTAGTTTGTTTATGGAATGCATGTTTGAAATTGTTTGGAATTTTTTAAAGTATTTTACTCTCAGATCATATGTTTCACCTTTGCAATCTTTAAGTATGAGAAGTATCAGCCCCTTGAGCCTCCTCTGCCATTCAATTAGATCATGGTTGATCTATACCTTAACTTCATTTACTCATCTTTATTTCATATCCCTTGACATTTTTCCTTAAAAAAAAATCTATTAATCTAATTTTTCAAAATTACAATTCCCGGAGCATATGTAACCCTTTGATGGAGGAAAATTCATATTTCCGCTATCCTTTGTACACGAAGAAGTATGTCCTGATTTCCTTGCGATCCTTCCATGAAAATAAATATTTTCTCTGTATGTACAGTATCTTTTTCTCAGCATCTTCCCAATCAAAACCTATTACCATCTTAAACTCCTCAATTAGATCAGCCCTTTAGTCTTGAGAGAATACAAGTCAAGTTTTCATGACCTGCTATATTTTAACTCTTTATACACCGGTATTAATCCAATATATTTCAATTGGAGTCCCTTAAGGCATTGCATCTTTTCTGACAACTGTCCTAAAACTCAAAGGCTATGCACAACTCACTTCTGAATTTGAATATCCTCACTTTTGAATTCTAATCTCTTTGAGCTAAAATCATTAGGCTTTTTGATCATCTTTGTGCCATTTATTGATGGTTTGTAATGATCGCTACCTCAGTTCTGAGCTATTATTATGTTTGCTTACTATTTATGCCCTTTGTACCTTCCCGATCATAGGTGGAAACTTTAATTTGTGGTCCATTCATTGAAATATTTTATTGAAATGTTGAAAAGATGAGGGTACTAGGGACATGGTTGTACATTTTCAATTAGAGAATCCACCTTTTATTCCTATCTGAAACTTATTAAAGTGTTCGGCAGAAACATGGAGCGGCAGCTGGTTTAGAAAAGATAGAGTGCTGGAGTAACTCTGAAGAAGGATCTCGACCCGAAACACCACCCATTCCTTCTCTCCTGAGATGCTGCCTGTCCCGCTGAGTTACTCCAGCTTTTTGTGTTTATCGCTGGAGTAATTCAGCTGGTCAGGTATAGATCAGGAGAATGTGGATAGATGACATTTTGGGTCGGGACCCTTCTTCAGACATTCAGCCATTTTGAATGCAATTTGTCCCTTGCTTTAATAATGAATTTAGAAATAATATTGAAAACATCAGAAATTAAATGTGAAAGAAATATAGCAACCGTGTTCCTCTCCCTCTATCTAATGCAGCAAAGTGTTCCCTCAATGGATCTTTATCTTTGTGTCCATTGATTTTTATAGGAATACATCTCTCCTAGAAGGATTGAATATGAAAATTCTCTCATTGCCCTCTTTGAGAAATAGTATCCTAAATTGATGCTTGTGTAAAAATAGGTCTGCAATGGTTACCTTAAATGTTGCATAACAATTGAGGGAAAATGGGTTAAGGAGGAATGATTGAAGTATTTGTGTCTGACTAAATTTCCATCTAGAATTTTGGGTTGGGCTTTATGCATCATCAAACCTAGAAAGAACAAACAGGAATAAAGTGGATCTGGCTAGGTCCGACAGCCAATGGACATATTGATTGATGATTGAAAGATACAGCATGGAAACAGGCCCTTTGGCCCACCGAGTCTACCCTGACCATCGTTCAGCCGTTCACATTAGTTCCATGTTATCCCACTTTCTTATACACTAAGGATACTTTACAGTGGCCAATCAGCTTACAAAGCGGCACATCTTTGTAATGTGGGAGGAAGCCAGAGTGCTTGGAGGAATACCATGCGGTCACAGAGAGAACGTGCAAATTCCACACAAACAACACTCAAGTTCAGGATCAAACCTGGGTCTCTGGCATTGGGCCACTGTGTTGTCCTATATGCCTGTGTGAAATGCTGTAAAATGTTAGTGTTTTGTAATTAATTAATTTGTAATATTTTATAATTTTGCAAGTAGATTATGAATTAAAGAAGGCATGAAAGTAGTTCAATGATTTATAAATAGTCAAAATGAAAAAAGCTTTATTTTTGTTGATTCCTTTAAATCATTGCAGAAGACATCATTGAAAATCTGTTTATTTTTCTTGGCTGCAGTTTGACGGACATTGGGACAGACTTCTGCAGAATATGACTTATTCAGCATAATATTAATAACAATAAAAATCTGAAATTGAAGTCCTCCATTTATGTGCACAAATTAAATGCTTCATTTTGTTCTCGTTGTAAAATTACCATTATGGAAAATATAGTACTGTTCTTATGAAATGTTCATAAATTTTTAAAGGACCCTTGGGTTGTTAGGATTTTTCAGAGATCCACATTTTGCTATTACTTGTAACTACTTTATCGCACATTACATTGAAGCAATAATTTTATCTTCATAAGTGAATAAATTCAGATAAATTACTTTGCATTGTTTTGCTTGGTTTAGTTTAGTCTGAGGTTGATAAAAGTGGTGAGGACAGGTAAATTTATGCCACAATTGGGGATTTGAAAACAGAAATTCTGGAATAAATTTGTTCCGTGAATAATGAATAACAGTGGTATCCATAAAGATTAGAACTATGTAGTGGGTTGCTGGTCCTTTCCTTCCAACTTACTCACTCTCTCTGCTTCATTTGTAACTGTTTATTCCTAATTTTAGGCAGCATGACTCAACCTTGATATGCAAACTGCTCGAAGGACTGTACACTTGAGTTGTTGTTCTCAATGATTGCGTCCTCTACCAGGTTTGAACTTTAAATGAACCATAGAGCCCTCCAAATGCCACAGACCCATTTTCTCCGTTCCTGGAATGAATGCCAATGCCCTCTGCAGGAGAAATACAACACCACTGATTTCTGTAACATTTCAGATCTCCTTATAATACCCTCAGTGCAAACATTTCAGTATTTTAGATAGTGAATAGTTGTACCTTAAAGCATATCTAGTTATTGCATTTGTATCTATTAGTCCATGGCTTCAGAAACCAGAGGATGAATTCAAAATGGTACCATTAAACTTTTAAAAAGGTGCAGCTCATCCAAATTATCAATATACTGAAAGAATTGTTTCACTTCTGTCAGTAAAATGTGACTACCACAGTCGTGGAAGAAAGACAAGTCATCTGAAATGTATAGATCTGTACACAATTTAACAAAATGTTAGTTGCGCTTATTTTCTTACTGCGCTCCGTATGCAGTACAGTGACATTTTGATTGATAACCTCAATTATGGCCTGCTGAGATGTATAGCTTGAAATAAAATTAGGTACAGATTACATGTTTGGTTATACAATGTTTGTGACATTTCTTTTTAAAGAAAAATTTATTTCTGTACCTTGTGAACTTTTACACTTTCTAGAATGAATGTTGTGAATTTCGAGATATTTCCAGCACTGAGAGAAGCACAGAAATACTGTGTAGTTTCACCAGCAAAATAGTTGATATATGCTAGGATATATCCTTTACCTGGGCAGTGGTCCTATTCCAATGTGCCTGTTCTGTTTTTATAACTATTTGTATTCCCTCTGCTTCAGAATTAGTGATGAACCTCAAGCAACACAATTTTTTTATTGATGTCACAGTGTCATAGAATACCAAAAAAGTCCCTACATCCCAACTTGTCCATGCTGACCGAGAGGCCCTATCTAATGGAGTCCCATTTGGCCCATGTCCCCCTATACCAAGGGTTCCTAACCTGGATTAAATTTCGCCTACCCAGGGCGTAAATTTGACGATTTTGGATTTGTACATATTATTTCTCATTGACTGACTTAGTTTGGTTCTGTTCATCATTAGTTGTTCATAAATAAGTGAAATAACATTGTTATGTGCTATTAAAGTTGCCTGGGGTAAACGGGACGAAAAAGGTTGGGAACCCCTGCACCATACCTTTCCTGAGCAGAATTTGGCTGCTGCGTTTTTCCAGGTTGCCACAAAACACCTTGTAGTTCGTCAGGCTTCCTGGCGCTGCCCAAGGTTGTGAATGAAGCAATGTACACACTTCTTTATTCAAAGTATGCAAAAAAACAACATGATGTTTCCACTGGTACACAAAAATGCTGGAGAAACTCAGCGGGTGCAGCAGCATCTATGGAGCGAAGGAAATAGGCAACGTGTCTTCTGTCTGAAGAAGGGTTTCGGCCCGAAACGTTGCCTATTTCCTTCACTCCAAAGATGCTGCTGCACCCGCTGAGTTTCTCCAGCATTTTTGTGTACCTTCGATTTTCCAGCATCTGCAGTTCCTTCTTAAACATGATGTTTCCATTAATGGGAGAGTCTCGGGCTAGAGGTCATAGCCCCAGTTCTTTTAGGAAAGAGATTATAAGGAATTTATTTAGTTAGAGGGATGTGAATCTGTGGAATTCTTTGCCATAGAAGGCTGTGGAGGCAAAGTCAGTAGATATTTCTATGTCAAAAATAGATAGATTCTTAATTAGTACAGGTGTCAGAGGTTATGGGGAGAAGGCAAGAGAATGGGGTTAGGAGGGGGAGATATATCACCCATGATTGATTGGTGGAATAGACTTGATGGGCCGAATGGCTTAATTTCACTCCCATCACTTATGACCTTATGGCCTGATTCTGGAAATAATTTTAGTACAGTTGGGTTTGTTGTTCTTCTGCAATAACATATTGATTTTGCTAGTTTATTTTAAATATATGCAGCTCATTCTGTGATTGCACACCTTTGTCACAAAAAGTGATAGGATTTATCTTAGCATTTTCCTCTGAAGGCATCCATCCATTCACCCATTGTTGTTTGGTGTGTATTAGTTTCTAGATGGAATTTTAAGATGGGGGAAAAAGCCACAGGAACGAGCAGGAACTAAAAAACTGGAAACATCCGACTCAGGCTTCAGTCCACAATATCTCAAGGTCAATTTATTTTATAAAAAACTAGACTCGTGGAACTGCAAATGTTGGTTTACAAAATAAAAGACACAGTATGCCGTAGTAACTCAGCGGCTCCATCTCTGGAGACCATGGATTGGTGCTTTTCGGGTCAGGACCCTTCTTCAGACTTACTTGTAGCTCGTCAGGGTTGAACGAAGGCCAGAAACAAAAAGATAAAAAGGTGTGAGATGAGGATAGAAGATGTGGAAATGTGAAATGTGAAGGAATGTAATGGAAGGGGAAAGGGAGAAATGGGTGCATATTCAGGTGGGATGGCCACGGGTGCTATCTTTGTGTTTAGTTTGTAAACAGGTCCATCGGCCCAACAAGTCAACCCGACCGTTACACAACAAAGCTGGAGAAACTCAGCGGGTGCAGCAGCATCTATGGAGCGAAGGAAATAGGCAACGTTTCGGGCCGAAACCCTTCTTCAGACCGAGTCAACCCGACCATTGATCACCCATTCACACTAGTTCAATGTTATCGCACTTTCTAATCCACTTCCTAACGTGCTGGGGGCAATTTACAGGGGCCAATTAACCGACAAACTCACATATCTTTGGTACATTAAGGATCCAGGAGCACCCAGAGGAAACCTATGCAGTCACAGGGAGAACGTATAAACTTCATGCAAGCATTACCTGAGGTCAGGATCAAACCTGGGTCTCTATGGCGCTATGAGGCAGCAGCTCTACCAGTGACACTTTTATTTCTAGAAAAAAAACTTTTCTTTCACCTGCTCTTGATTCTGAGATATTTCTCTTGTGTTCTCTCGACAGATCCCTTCATGTGTTGATCTGTAATGCCGCTGCGTTTGGTTCTCCGTGGCAATTGACAGTGGATGGCCTTGAAACCACTTTTCAAGTCAATCACTTGGGACATTTCTACCTGGTGCAGCTCCTTCAAGACGTTCTCCGTCGTTCAATACCTGCAAGGGTTATTATCGTATCCTCTGAGTCACACAGGTTAGTGGAAGATTAGTTAAGTTTAGTTCATTATTATTGTCACATGTTCCAAGCTGCTGTGAGAAGTTTTTTGTTTGCGTGCTATCCAGTTAAAGAAAAAAAATGATATACATGAATACAATCAAGCCATCCACAGTGAAATAAAGATTAAAAAATGTGGAATGATTGTAAAAGATGATAGCAGATCCTCTAATGGGACCAGTACGCAAAGAGTCACCACATCTTTGAGCCTACCAATTCTGATTTTACAGCATCCATTCTGTTTTCCTCTCCTCATAATGTAATTCTCAATTTTGCTTCATTTTCAAAGTGATTGTGAAATAGTTTTAGAGCATAATCAGTAAATCTAGGTGCTTCCTATTTTGTTTCTGTTGCAGAAAGTCAAATTATGCTGGAGATAGACACAAAAATGTGCTGGAGTAACTCCGCGGGTCAGGCAGCATCTCTGGAGGAAAAGGATTGGTGACGTTTTGGGATGGGACCCTTCTTTAAACTCACTGGACCTTTTTATCTCTAACTGTGGGCGAGACTTCAAACATCTCGACTATTCTACTCCTCTTACCCTATCAGGAAGGGTCCCGAACCAAAACGTCACCTATCCTTTTCCTCCAGCATGTTGTGTCTATCTTTGGTATAAACAAGCATTTGCAGTTCTTTGTTTCTATAAATTATTCTGGCGTAGCTAGTTTTCAAATTGCTCCGATGTAGTTTTGATGTTGCACCATTATGAATGTCCAGTGGTGTCAAACTATTTTGGGAGGCGTGTGCATAATTTGAAGTTTTTATCACAACGGACTTCACCCTCAGGATGAAAGTAACTACCCTTCCCATTAAATGTGCCTGCTACAAAGCAAAAAGAGAACAAGGAACAGCTGATGAGGATCCCTGAGATTGTGATTTTTAGCTTGGTGTGATGGGATTTGTACCCTGTGGAATGGTAAGGGCTTTGTTGTTATGTGGTGGATTAGTGTATTTTTTTGCCCATAGTTATGGAATGTGGGGATAGTGGATGGTATGGAGCTGCAGAGCAGATCAGCAGGATAGCTTGAGTAGCGGTTTCGAATGAGTCATGAGCAACTGTACAGGACTGGGATCTGCTTGAGGAATCTGTAAAATTCATTGCCACCGACAGCTGTGGAGGCCAAATCATTTTTTTAATGCAGAGATTCATAGGTTCTTGTTTAATAAGGCATCCAATGTTATGGAGAGAAAGTAGGGTAATGGGGTTGAGAAGTAAATAGATTTTAGCCATGACCGAATGGTTGGGCAGACGCAATGGGCTGAATGGCCTAATTCTACTCCTCTTTATTATGATCTTCTGATGACAAGGGCCATGAATGTGACAGTGAAAAACTGTGGAAAATAACGCAGTCCTCTTTGATGTGTCAGAGACCAGGAATGAAAATCTTGGTTCATGCATGTCTTAAGAAGAGTCTTTTTTTTCAAATCAAATTGATTTTCCATTAAAGTTAAACTGTGCAGAGTGTAAGAACATGGTGTAAATGGTTCCAATTTCGAGCAGTGTGTGCTTTTAATATTTTAATATTAATGGTTATCCCATAGACAGTACTTTATAATTTATTTGTAATTAAAACTAAAACTTTCAATCGTACATGGAGGCTAAATGAAAACTGGAGATTAATGGGCATCAACCCATGTGATATAAAGTGAGAGATTGCGTGAACAATGCCTGCTTCCTAACTTCTGATTGAGGAAACATTGTTTTTGCTATCATGATCCATTCACATGCTTCCAAATAAATGTTGAATTTGCAAGCAAAATCTGCACCAGCAGTAACATGGAGAGGGCTGGCTTGGTTAGCGACCGAGGCTGCCAGTGTTAGTCACCTATCATCTGATCCTGTTGAACTTCCTAACTTTGCCATCTGCTTTGGTGGCATTGTGATTAAAAATTGCAATCAAGAAGTTGCAAAAAGCAAACACAATTTGTTTTACAACTACTTGATGCTTGTTTTTTTCTAAAGAAGGACTTGCGGTCTTGCCATTAGATTGCATTCCAAAGAATGTTCCAATTCCACGTTTATTGGTAACGACTAATAAACAGCAGAAGTGTGACGTATTTCTGAGTTAAAATGTAAGGGGAACATATACGGTAAATGGAAGGGCTCGTAGAAATACTAGTGTAGTGAGAGATCAAGATCAAAGCACCCTGAAAGTGGCAACACAAGTAAACACACGTCTGAAGAAGGGTTTCGGCCCGAAACGTTGCCTATCTCCTTCGCTCCATAGATGCTGCTGCACCCGCTGAGTTCCTCCAGCACTTTTGTCTACACAAGTAGACAGATTGGTAAAGAAAGCACAAGGTATACTTGCCTCTATCAATTAAAGTGTTAAGTATAATAATCGGGAAACCATGTTGCAGCTGCATAAAACTTTGGTTAGGTCATGCTTGGAATATTGTGTGCAGTTCTGATTAATGCATTTCCAGAAAAACATGGCCATTTTAGTGAGGGTTTAAAAGAGGTTCACCTGAATGTTTCCAGGATTAGAGAATATTACTTATAAGGAGAACAAAACACAGAGCGCTGGAGGAACTCAGTGGGTCAGGTGGCATCTTTGGAGGAAATAGACAGTCCACATTTCAGTTTGGGATCCTTTTTCAATCTGATGAAGTGTCCGGACCCGAAACATCTCCTGCTCATTCCCTTCACAGATGATAGACAAAAAGCTGGAGAAACTCAGCAGGTGAGGTAGTATCTATGGAGCGAAGGAATGGGTGAAGTTTTGGG
Source organism: Leucoraja erinaceus (assembly GCF_028641065.1). Taxonomy (NCBI): domain Eukaryota; kingdom Metazoa; phylum Chordata; class Chondrichthyes; order Rajiformes; family Rajidae; genus Leucoraja; species Leucoraja erinaceus. The sequence continues at coordinate 26,863,755 of NC_073393.1, read as the reverse complement.
GCAAGACCCTTCTTCAGCCTTCATAGATGATGGCTGATTTGCTGAGTTCTTCCAGCACTTTGTGATTTGCTCAAGATTCCAGCATCTGCAAGTTCTTATGTCTCCAGATATAAGGGGAGGTTGGACAAACTTGGAATGTTTATTGTCAGAAACATCAGAGGCTGAGGGATGACCATATGCGTAAATAAAATTATGAGGTATAGAAGAGGTATATTGTCTAGTATTTTGACCTAATGTAAAAAGAATTGTGGAAATGTCATATACTAGAGGGGGTAGCTTTAAGGCAAGAGGGGGAACATTTAAACGAGGTATACCATCAAGTTATTTACAATGAGTGTGGTAGGTGTCTGGAGTGTACTGCAATATTGGAAGCAGAATATTGGAAGCACAATAGCAATGTTTAAGAGGCATTTATACAGACACACGAGTAGCCATCGAATTGAGTACTAATAGATATAAAGTTTAAATTGCCATCATGGTTGGCATAGACATTTTGGGCTGAAAGATCTGTTACTGGTCTATGTTCTATACTATTAATGAGCACTGTATCTTCAGATGCCAAAAGATTTAGCCTCAACTTTAAAATTTCTATTCTTAAAATTGATTGTTAAACCCTGCTGTGCAGCACATCTCTGAGAACAGGCCAGCGGCATCTTTAGCCAGAAAAAAAACACATTCTCCTTCAGTCTTGTAATCCCAAGGCACTTTCTAACTCATGGTTCAGATATAATGATTGGTTACTGTGTACAAGTACTCACTGAGTTTTAAACCTCATGATCCTTCCCCAGTCACAACTAAAAAGCTACATTAGGCATCCTGTTAATAGATGACCTCCTGTTTCTCCCATCAATCCCAGTATCCCTGGGTCACAGCACACTTGACTATACACTGTACCCGCATCTCCAGATAGACATTATAATTGCCAGCTATTCTTCCAGTGTATTCTCTCCAGTTCTGTGTGCTTATTGATCTTGCTTCTGGTTGGCTAAATCAGTTGTTTCTTTATGAGCTTCTCTGAACCACCATGATGACCTCTTTAGTTTCATTCAACCACTACATTTGTGCCTAGTTGTGGTGACTGCATCCTCATGGGATAGAAAGCAGGGAGGAAATCTATTCCTACCTTTCAGTCTTACGCTGATTGCAGAATATCTTCAAGGCACCGAAGCAAGTGGAATTTGTTAAGAAGAGACATTCAAAAGTTTCCAAACTTTATATTGTGCTGAACTAGACAAAGGTAGACCGTGGATTTGTACTTAATTGAAGTTTTTTTGCACATTTCTTCTCTTCAGCCCTGATGGTGAATGTGAAGGTTCAGCAAACTGCAAAGTAATGCACAATGTGGATGAAAATATGTCTGCAATCTGCAATAATTAATTTGAAAGTTTGTGAAAAAAGTTAAAATTATGTATGTTATATTGAAATATTAGCTTTAAATTGCTGAATGGGTCAATTTTTTTCATCAACAAGATTATTTGAAGCCTCCAGATAATACTGCAGCATAGTGGAATAGCTGGTAGAGCCACTGCCTCACAGCGTCAGAGACCTGGGATCAATCTTGACCTTGGGTGCTGTCTGCATGAATTACACGTTCTCCTGTGACCGCGTGAGTTTCCTCCAGGTTCTCTGTCTTGTCTTCCTATTTCAAAGAAACGCAAGTCACACTAGTTCTATGTTATAGCACTATTGCGTCCACTCCTTACACTCTAGGGGTAATTTATAAAGGCCAATTAACCGATAAACCCGGTAAGGAAAACCTGAGCACCTGAAGGAAAGCCACACAGTCACACGGGGGACATGCAAACTCCACACAGACAGCACCCAAGGTCAGGAATGAACCTGGGTCTCCCATGCTGTGAGGCAGCAGCTCCACCTGCTGTGCCATGTGCAAGGTGTTATTCATCATGCTCCAATTTCATAAAGTAGTGAGCAGTAGATAATTGGATGCTATTTATTTATTTCTGTAATAGCGTTGGTGGTGAACTTAATGCCTATGGATGTGACACAGTGTGGGAGTCATTTCCAGTGCCGCCACTAAGTGATAATGCAATCGGAGCTCGATTGCCTGTCAGTGAAACTTTCTAATTCTCATCCGACTGAAACGAACGGTGTGAAAATGAAAATTACATCCTATGTCATTTCTGAAAAACAGCAAACATTAAAGATATAAGCTGGAAGGAAGAAACTGCTTATCTGTTTAGAAATTAGGTCAGCGTGAGTGCTTTAATTTACTACTTGCTCCGTACCAATTATTTACTTTAAGCAGACACAAATTGCTGGAGTAACTCAGTGGGCCAGGCAGCATCCCAAGAGAAAAGGAATGGGTAACGTTTCGGGTCAAGACCCTTCATCAGAACCTTCATCAGTCTGAAGAAGGGTCTCGACCCAAAACGTCACCAATTCCTTCTCTCTGAATAATAGGTGAATTATTATAGTGAATACATTTGAACAATACTGATTATTTATATATAATCAGTATGGTGAGTGCTGCTTGGATGAAGATTGGATATGTGTTGGAAAGAACTGCAGATGCTAGTTTAAATCGAATAAAGGCACAAAATACTGGAGACAGGCAGCATCTCCGGAGAGAAGCAATGGGTGCCATTTTGGGTTGAGACCCGAAACGTCACCCATTCCTTCTCTCCAGAGATGCTGCCTGTCCCGCTGAGTTACTCCAACATTTTGTGTCTACCTTTGATTTAAATCCGCATCTGCAGTTCTTTCCTACACATTTACTTTAAGCATATGGCTGAAAGGGGAAATCATCCGTGTTGATGTACATTGGTACATTGAACATGATATTTCCAATTGTTCAGTGGAAAATATCTTCTCTGTAGAAAACAAATGACTGCATTTTATAATCTATATTACTAAAACTCTGTTCTTGACTGCCAAAAATGGCGCGGCCCTGTCCAGTCGCCGTTGTGGCAGCTCCGCGAAAATTGTGTGTGTTTTTAACTTTTATGTTCCTTTTTAACTTATTTCTAAGTTCTAACTCCCTAGTACTAACAAAGTATGACAGGGAAACCCTCTTAAATCTAAACTCCAGGGCAAAAACGCCTTTCTCACCAGGGACTAACTGTACAGAACGTTTTTCCTTCTATTATTTATTATGTAAAATAATATGTGTGTTATGATTGTGTTTATAATTTGTTTGGTTGTTTTGTTGTTCCGCGAGCATTGCCACTTTCATTTCACTGCACATCTCGTATGTGTATGTGACAAATAAACTTGACTTGACTTGGTTATACAGAAAAGCTGGAGAAACTCAGCGGGTGCAGCAGCATCTATGGAGCGAAGGAAATAGGCAACGTTTCGGGCCGAAACCCTTCTTCAGACTTGACTTGACTTGACTTGACTTTCTGTGCTGCGGTTTCCGAGAGAACGCCGCCACCTACGGCCGTCATGTTTGGCCACCTTGCTCAGAGCCCCCCTCCGCCGCGTGTGTGCTAAGGACTTTTCCCGTCGATGAAAATTGACAGAGATATTAATGTTTTTACAACATTCCCCATTCTCTCTGCTGCCCCTGCTGGAGGGAGGGGGAACGACTATAAAACCAGGAAGTCGTGTGCCTCAATCAGTCTCTGCAAGTGGTGTGCCTCAATCAGAGCTTTGAATGACTGACAAATGTCTACAGCACTGTGAGTACCCTTAATTTGGTTTGAAAGTGAAAATATGGTTAGAGGTAAAAAAGCACTGCCTGCAAATGGTTGTTTGCGTTTGGGTTGAAGTAAAAAGGCACTCTCTCTCTCCCCCCCCCCCCGACCCCTCTTCCCTCCCTCTTCTCCCTCCCCCCCCCCCCCCCCCCCCCCCCTCTCCTCTCCCCCCCCCCCTCTCCCCCCCCTCCCTCCCTCTCCTCTCCTCCCCCTCTCCTCTCTCCCTCTCTCCCCCTCTCCTCCTCCCCCCTCCTCCTCCCCCCCTCTCCTCCTCCCCCCCCTCTCCTCCTTCCCCCCTCCTCCTCCCCCCCCCCCTCCCTCTCCCCCCCTCTCTCCTCCCCCCTCTCCTCCTCCCCCCCTCTCCTCCTCCCCCCCTCCTCCTCTCCTCCCCCCCTCCTCCTCTCCCCCCCCCCTCTCCTCCTCTCCTCTCCCCCCTCTCATCCTCTCCTCTCCCCCCTCTCCTCCTCTCCTCTCCCCCCTCTCCTCCTCTCCCTCCCCCCCCCTCTCCTCCCCCTCCCCCCCCCTCCCCCCACCTCTCCCTCCTCCTTCTCCTCTCCTCCCCCTCTCCCTCCTCCCCCCCTCTCCACCCTCCCCCCCTCTCCTCCTTTCCCTCCTCCTCCTCTCCCCCCTCTCCTCTCCCCCTCTCCCCTCCCCCCCCTCTCCTCCCCCCCCCCTCCTCTCCCCTCCCCCCCTCTCCCCTCCCCCCCCTCTCTCCTCTCCCTCCTCTCCCCTCCCCCCCCCTCCCCCCCCCCCCCCCCCCCCCCCCCCTCCCCCCCCCCCCCTCCCCCCCCCCCCCTCCCCCCCCCTCCTCTCCTCCCCCCCTCTCCTCCCCCCTCCTCCACCCCCTCTCTCCTCCCCCCCTCTCTTTCCCCCCCCTCTCCCCCCCCTCTCTCCCCCCCCCTCCTCCTCCCCCCTCTCCTCCCCCCCTCTCTCTCTCTCCCCCTCTCATCTCTCCCCCTCCCCTCTCCACTCTCCCCATCCCCCCTCTCCTCTCCCTTCCTCTCCTTTCCTCTCCCCTCCCCGCTCCTCTCCTCTCTCCTCCTCTCCCCTCTCTCTCTCTCTCCCCTCTTTTTCCTCCCATTCATCCCCTCCTCCACCGTCCCTCCCTTAAAAAAACCCCCCTCCCCTCTACACCCCTACCCCCTCCCTGTTCCCCACCTCTCCCCCTCCCCTCATCTCACCCCTTCTCAGCACACTCTCTCCCCCTCTCCCCCTCTCTCTCTCTCTCTCTCTCTCTCTCTCTCTCTCTCTCATCCCCTCCCCCCACCCTTACTCCTTCCCCTAAACCCCCTCCCCTCCACACCCCCTACGCTCTTCCCTCTACCTTCCCCTCCCTGCTACCCACCTCACCCCCTCTCAGCACCCCTCTCTCTCCCCCTCACTCTCACCCTCTCTCTCTCCTCCCCCACCTTTTGCCCCCCTCACCCATCCTCCCTCTTTACCCTCCTCTCCACCCCCTATCCCTCTTGCCTCTCTCTCTCTGTCTCTGTCTCTCTCTCTGTCTCTGCCCCTTCTCTCTCTGCCCTCAGTCTCTACCCCTGCCCCTCCCCCCCCCCTCTCTAGATGTGACTGCAGGTTGGGGGCTATGCGTCAGTAGATAGGGCGGTTATGGGGTAAAAGGAGTAAATTAATAATATTAATATAATATCAAGGGGTATAATTAGTGTGAGTGCGGGGGGGGGGTGGATAGTTAGTGTGTGACGCTGCATGCCGCCTCCCCACCTCACCACAACCGCACGTTGGGGGAACAGACCCAACGGGTCTGCACTTGGTCTAGTAGTATATTAAATAGAGAATTACCCTCAACAGAGGCACTAAGAGAAGATTGGGAACATGAACTAATGATAAAGATCCCGAAAGATAGATGGGAAAAGTATCTGATGAACACACATAATTGTTCCATTAATGCAAGACATAATTTAATTCAATTTAAATTATTACATAGACTATATTATTCAAAATCGAGGTTGAAATACAAATCGGGGTCGAGATTCTACCCAAACATCTCTCCCAGATGCGATAAATGTATGTTTCAAAATGCCAATATAACACATTCATTTGTAGGATGTACAAAGTTGAATAAATTTTGGAACGATATATTTGATATATTTACAAAGCTCTTCAAGTCAAGAATAGAACCTAATACGGAATGGATTATATTTGGAATAATAGTAGAAGATATCAATTTAAACAAAGACCAAAACCTATTCTTTAGTTATGGGTTAATAATTGGAAAGAAATTGATACTTAAATTTTGGAAAAATACAGCTATACCAACTATTAAAATGTGGATTAGGAATATGACGGACATAGCACGCCTTGAAGAAATGAGACTCGGCCTAATAGATAAATATGACCAATTCTTAAGGAGTTGGTCCCCTTTCATCGACTTTTTGGAATCATGTGATGCAGCAGTACCATAAAGATTACTGATTTCAGGTCAGGTCGTGGATAGATTTACATCTCCGAACAAAGATTTGAAAATTTCTTTTTTAAGGGTCTTTTTCTCCTATTTCTACTTTGTACTTTTTCTTTTCTTATATACACACTTCACGTTTTTCTATTTTCTACTATTCATTTTTCCTCTTTTTCTTCTCTCTAGTTTTTGTTTTTTTTTGCTTCCTTTTCAAAAACATAAATCTAGAGGTTGTACATAGAATGTATTACGTTATGGCATAGTTGGCACCTAAAATTAGGTACCACTGTATTGTTTTGTACTGTATTATCTTCTAATAAAATAAACAAAAAAAAAACAACAACAAAAAAAACAACAACAAAAATGACTGCAGTAACACATCTAAACCTGTCAAGGGGACAAGCATGAGTTGTGCAAAATGTGTTTTCGTCAAAAAACAAAGTACTGGAGTAACTGAGCGGGTCAGGCAGCATCTGGATGGGAAATGGACAGATGACGTTTCGGGTCAGGGCCCTTCTTCAGAATGATGGAGTCGAGGACAGATAGCTGGTAGAAAGAGGGGAGGGGAAGAGGTGAGGCAAGGTGGGAAATGACGAGGTGAGGAGGGTCACGAAGGCAGGAAGTGGAGAAGGCAATTGGCTGCAAATGGTGGAATCTGAAGGAAGGAATTTTAGGGAGGGATGGTGGGCAGAAGATAATTATGTGGTGGGGGGGGGGGGGGAAGAAATGGGACACCCCCAAGGGTAGGGAGAGGTGGGAGAAGAACAGATAGAGCAAGTAGAAGAGGGGTAAGGAACAGGGTGTCAATGGAGGGAAGTGGAAAGAAAGGCGTGAGTTGGGGGGAAGCTGGGAAGATGAGAAGGGTGGGTGCGGGTTTACCTGAAGTTGGAGAATTCAATGTTCATGCTGTTGGGTTGTCGGCTACCCATGCGGAACATAAGGTATTGTTCTGCTAGTCTGTGCGTGGCCTCATCTTTGCATGTAGGCGGCTGAGGACATACCGGTTGGCATGGTAATGGGAAGGGTAATTAAAATGGGAGCTCCAGCTGGGCATACTGGACAGAGCAAGTATTTGAGAAAGCAGCTGCCTAGTTAACGCTTGGTCCAGCAATGCACAGGTGGTCACATCAAGAGCACCGAATGGACAAGGTTGGTGGAGGTGCAGGTGAATCTCAATGTCTCATCTGGAAGGGTTGTTTGGGTCCTCCTATATCTATCTGAGATGTACTCTTTTGTTAGCAACATAATCCTCACCCCCATAGTTATGAATAGCGTCCTCACCCACATCTCCACCTGCAGTTCTGCTCTCAACCCCCACCCACTTTCCCCACAGATACAATGTGGAAACAGGCCCTTCGGCCCACCTAGTCTGGCCAACCAGCGATCACCCCGTACACTAACACTATCCCGTACATTAACACTAAGGGCAATTTACAATTTTTACCGAAGCCAATTAACCACCAAACCTGGACGTCTTTGGGGTGTGGGAGAAAACCGGAGCACCCGGGTCACAGTGAGAACGTACAAACTTCATACAGACAGCACCCATAGTCCGGATCGAACCCTGGTCTCTGGCTGTAAGGTAGCTACTCTGCGCCATCGTGCTGCCCCCGATGATCATTGGCCTCCAATGGAAAGTTACTATGGGCAGGTCCATGTTGGGTTATAAACAGTCCAGTGCAGAATCCAGCAGGATTGCAATAGAATACCATGCGATGGAGCATATTTTTTCTTAACAACAATGACTGCATTCAATTGTACAAGTGCGGGCATCAGAAGTTGCAGTCACATTTCCTCTGTTATAATGGTGCAGAAAGTCTCAGATTCACAAGTTCTAGGCCATTCACTTTTCCTTTCAAGTGGCCCTGATTAGTTAAATGGTGTTGTTTGCAGAATTTGGGTAATCATCAGTCATAACTGATTTCTGCAAAAAAAAAACCTCAAGATTTTTTTTTGCACATTTATCTGCACGTATGTTTCTGTTCAGATTCCATCCCTGATAGCATATGCATATCCTAACAAAATTATACGCCTGGGTGGTCACGGCAGCAGCTTATCATATTCTCAGCTGTGCTGGTTCCATCTGCTTTATGTATGCACTGTTCGGTGAGAAAGCAGAAAAATTCTGTCAAAGTCATAAACATTATTTTTCCCTGAACCTAAACGCTATTGTAACTCTTCGGAATAGGTTGTGTGAAATCCATCTCTGTTTTGCATTTTGAAATAGTTTTCCAAATGGTGAGAGAGGTGTTATAAAGTCAAGCATCTCAAATTGACCAGCACGCCTGATTGAAAAAAAAAGACACACATGCAATTGAAAAAAAAATCATTGTGTAATTTATTTTGCAGAAAACAGTTTTGAATGAGAAATACCCAAATCTGTAAATTATACTGTTTAATTAAGTTAAATGATGACCACTTGAAAGGAAAGTAAATGGCCCAGAAATTTATATATAAATATACTGTATTTGAACGAGTTAGACTATTGGATTCATGCAGGCACTGGTTTAGTTTTGTAATACTTTCCACGGTGCAACGAGGACGTTAGCTTCGATGCATAACTACAGTGGGCTCTCTACATCGGTGTGACGGCAATCACAGTTTTCTTCCAATGCTCAGGCCAGTGGGTTCAAAGGTGAAGGATTGATTTTGGTTTTGTACGGAATAAAGATCGATTAAATCAGAATGGCTTGACCTTCATTGATTTGTTGTTTGACAATCAGTACAGCTTGCCAAGATCCACTTGAGGTTACTGTAGCATGAGAAAAAATGCAATTAAATACTGCTTTGATGAAAATCAAGGATGAGAAGTTCAAGTATTGCAATACAAACAGCTTTTGCAGATCAGCTCAGAACCTATATTTTCAACTGAGATATTATTGGGGAAAAAAACCAAGATAAGTCAATATCGAAAAGGTAAAAAGCCACGCACAGCAGTATCAGGTTACCTTGTGTCAAGGAGTCAATGATTGATGAATTTCAAGTCCTAATTTGCAAATCCTCAGATTAAGTATGTGCCACAAGTTTGTGGCACACTTTATTTTGTACTTGAAAACTAAACATTTTTGGAACCTTAATAAAACATAATTGTTCAGTTCTTTATGATCCTTTAGTTTAACTCGGTCACCTTTAATCATATGACTTCTACTGTCTTCAATATAAGACTTTTGCGAACAGCACCGAAAAAATACTCAATTAACAAGTTTGTGTGTTATTGTATTTTAATTACATTCATTCAACAATTCCAGACTGCTTCTGACATCTCTCATCTGAGGAGATTTTGGTGTTTTTGTCATTAAAGTTTTTGCCTTTGATCCCTGCTGAAAACTCTGTAACCTCATCACTGATTCCATTAGCCTCTGCTAGCAGTGTGAGGCTGTATCAGACTGCATCTTGGTGCCTAATTTGATCTCAAGATATCTTCCAAACACTCATTTGTACCATTATTAAGACTGCTTCATTCCATTTCCCACTCATTGATTGATTCTGCATTTTTATTAGTTTATTTCTGCTGAAAACTTCACCCATTTGTTTTCTCTCCAAACTTGACTATATAGGCATACTTCTGAATAGCCTTCAGTAAGCTTAATGTCATTGACATCTCTGTTGCCGATATTCAAACTCAATTATACATATGCGTACTGACTTACATTTATGCAAATGCTGGATTTTAATATTCTCATCCTTGTTTCCAAGGTCTTGCCCTCCTCTACAAATGCAACCTCCTCTAGCTTTATATGCGTCTCAGAGATTTGAGATGTTCCAACTGAGTTCTTGAGTATTATGTTTTAAATGCTTTATCTTTTATAAAGCACTGAGTCTTAGCCTACCAAGAAAATAAATTTTGCAATTATTTTGCCTCTCTTGACACATGAAACTGCAGGTGCTGTAAAAAATCGAGCAAAAAAACACAAAACGTTGGAGTATCTCAGCAGTTCAGGCAGCATCTCTGGATTACATGGCTGGGTGACGTTTCGGGATGGGTCCCAATCCAAAGCAGTGCCAATCCATGTACTTCAGAGATGCTTAGCGACCTTGCTGAGCTACTCCAGTACTTTGTAGCTTTTCCCTCTCTAAGATATCTCTTTCACCAGACTTTTGGCCGTTTGCCTTAATTTTTCCTTGTTTACTTTTGTTTACAATTTATTGCATAATGTCATTGTGAAGTGCATTGGAATACTTTGAAACTTTAGAGGCATTTACAAAACACTGCTGCTTCTGAATGCTTCAGGTTTTTTAATGATATTTCTTCTCCGTTGGCAGTAAAAGACAAATTATCTTTTTAGACCACTGGTGACTTTTTCTTATGATATTGATCTTAGGTTATTTTTTACTGGTTACTGTTTGTAAGGATGTAGGTAACTGAAGAAAGAATTGACTATATGGCTCCTATCAACCTGCTCCGCCATTGATCTAATCTTCCGTGCCTGCTCCTCTTAATCCTTGACTGACTTATGGAGTCATAGAAACTTAGATCTTACAGCATGGAAAAAGCCCCTGTGGCCCATCTTGCTCACACCTGCCAACATGCCCCATCGACACTAGTCCCACCTGTCTGTGTTTGACCCATTTCCCGCTAAACCTGTCCTATCTGCATGGTTCAGATCCACGGACGATGCGGTCTCCCAGGTCTTGCACACAGCTCTCTCCCATCTGGACAGCCAGAAGGGGGGCTACGTGAGGATGCTGTTCATAGACTACAGTTCAGCCTTCAACACGATAGTCTCCACCAGACTGGCTGGGAAGCTAATGGAATTGGGGCTCAACACCTCCCTGTGTGCCTGGGTCCTGGACTTTCTCACTGCCAGGCCCCAGGTAGTCAAGATGGGAGGGAATACATCGAAGTCCCTCACCCTGAGCACAGGATCGCCCCAGGGTTGGGTCCTCAGCCCCCTATTGTACTCCCTGTACACACATGACTGTGTGGCTAGGTTCAGCTCCAACTCAATAATTAAGTTTGCTGATGACACTGTGGTGGTGGGCCTGATCTCAGACAACGACGAGAAGGCCTACCGGGAGAAGGTGGCTGGTCTAGCACTCTGGTGCCAGGATAACAGCCCCCTCTTGAACATCAAAAAAACGAAGGAGCTGATCATGGACTTTAGGAGGGCACATCATCCGAGGACGTACACTCCATTGAGGATAAATTGGGATCCTGTGGATAGGGTGAACTGTTTTAAATATCTGGGAGTCCACATCTCCGAGGATATGACATGAGCATCACACGCCTCAGCACTCGTGAGTAAGGCAAGGCAGCGCCTTTACCACCTCAGGCAATTGAGGAAATTCAGAGTGTCTCCGAGGATCCTCCAGTACTTCTACGCAGCGGCGGTGGAAAGCATCTTGTCCGGGAACATTACCATCTGGTTTGGGAATTGCTCTGCCAAGTACAAGAAGGCTCTGCAGAGAGTAGTGCGTTCAGCCGAACGCACTATGGGAACTTCACTTGCCCCCCTGCAGGAACTATACATCAGGCGGTGCAACTCCAGAGCCAACAATATCATGAGAGACCCCTTCCACCCCTGCAACGGACTGTTCCAGCTGCTACAGTCAGGCAAACGCCTCCGTTGCCATGCGGTGAGAACGGAGAGGTTGAGAACGAGTTTCTTCCCAGAGGCCATTCGGACTGTAAACACCTATCTCACCAGGGACTAACTCTACTGAACGTTTTTCCTTCCATTATTTAATGTAAAAGAATATGTGTGTTATGATTGTGTTTATAGTTTGTTTGGTTGTTTGTCTTTTGCACAAAAGTCCGCGAGCATTGCCACTTTCATTTCACTGCACATCTCGTATGTGTATGTGACAACTAAACTTGACTTGACTTAACTTGACTTGTTTGTCCAAATGTTTCTTAAACATCATGATAGTACCTGCCTCAACTACCTCCTCCAGTAGCTCGTTCCATACAGCCACTTTGTGTGAAAAAGTTACCCCTCAGGTTCCTATTAAATCTATCCCGCCTCAACTTAAACCTATGTCCTTTGTTTTCTGGTTCTGGACCAAAAAGATTGTAGGTTAATTGGAATTGGTAAAATTATAAATTGTCCCTAGTGTGTAGGATAATGTTAGTGCATGGGGTGATCGCTGGTCGATGTGGGCTGAAGAGCCTATTTCCATGCTAAATCTGTAAAGTCTAAAGGAACTGCAGATGCTGGGTTATACTGAAGATAGGCACCAAATGCTGGAGTAACTCAGCAGGTCAGGCAACATCTTTGGAGAATTTAGGTCGGAATTCTTCTGATTTGTACCATGAAGATTATAATTTGGAAGGGCCATGTAACAATCAATTTATCCAAAGAATATGCAAGATGACTAACTGCGAGCAAGTGGTTCCAAAGGCATGTCCGACTCGAAGCCAGAATATTGTGTCCTTAATATAACACAGCCTTACAATATACATAGTTCTTTCTTGCATGAAATTGAATTGAGTATTTTGGCTCTTTGTAGAGTTCTGCACTCAGTGTAGAATTTCTATGAACATTTATTTTAGAAAATCACACAATATGTAGCACTTTGATTTTAGGGATCTCCGGTAATTTAAAAACATGGGAAAAAATTAACCACATTGAAATGCATGTGATTGGAAATCAAGAATGAATGAGATCCATGTCTTTAAATTCACAAGGACATAGAGTGATTTATTTATTTTATTTTTTTAAGAAGCCCCCTGACAAAATTTAGGGTAATGGAAAAGTATTGAATTAACATTTTATTCCTTGAACTTTATTTTCAACTTTCATGGTTTCCAGTACTAAATATGATATTTATTCATTTTAAACAAACGTTTTGAAACTTTGGTGCTTGCCAGAAAGAAAGGAAATTCCATTTAAAAACAGAAAATGCCAGAAATACTCAGCAGATCATGCAACATAAATGAAAAGAAAACAGCGTCATCAAATCAGTCAAAGACTGAATTTGTGTTGCAGTTGTACAAGATGTCAGTGAGGCCGCACTTGGAATGTAGTGTTTTTGGACTTTGGTTCCCAGCTACAGGAAAGATGTCATTAAGATGGAAAGAGAGGAAAAGAGGTTTACAAGGATGTTGCCAGACTGGGTTATAGGGAGAGTTGTGGCAGGTCATGTTGCATAAGACATTGGTGAGGCCACATTTAGAATATTGTGTTCAATTCTGGGCACCATGCTATAGGAAAGATGTTGTCAAGCTGGAAAGGGTACACAGAAGATTTATGAGAATGAACAAAGGACAAAGGACAAAGGACATTTATTGTCACATATACCAATTGTAGTGAAATTTGAGTTGCCATTGCAGTACACCAATAAAAATAAAACACAACATTAAACAATTTAACATTAAACATAAAAAACATCCCCCCACAATGGTCCCCACTCTGAGGGAAGGCAGCAAAGGCCAGTCCACTTCCTCTTGTTCACCCATGGTCGGACCTATTGAGGGCTCCACAGTCGCCGCTACAGCGGCCCAATGTTTCAGGCCCTCTTGCTGGATGATGGAGCTCCAGCATCGGAAGAACACTCTCAGCAGCTTGGAGTGTCTGGAACGGCTGCTTCCTACCAGAGACCATGGCTCCCGTAATACACAGGCCGCACTGGTCGGAACTCCAACTCTGGTGATCTCGGCGACAGATCCCAGGCTCCGCGGTGTTTAAAAGTCAGCGGCGCCCGCTGCTGGACGCTCCACAATGACAGCTCCGCGATGTTGGAGTTGGCGGTCACAGCACTCCGGAGCTTACCACACGGCAACCCTCGGCAAGGCATCGCCTGCTCCTCGGTGGTGCGCCGCCGCCGTAACTGATGTTCTGGCTGGTCCTGGCAGGAAACGCCACTCCAGTCCCGTTGGTAGGCCGCGAGGAGAGGGCGAAGATGCGGCTCGGCTCGGAGGACCCCCTCCCCCACCCCCCACATAAAAAGACTAGACCTCCAAAACAAAAACACACTAACACACTAAAAATAAAAAAAAGGTTAACAGGACGAACAGCTGCAGGCAGGGGAGCCATACTCGACGGCTCCCCCACTCGAATTATTTCCTGGACTAGAGGGTCTGAGCTATAGGCAGAGATTGAGTAGGCTAGAACTCTATTCCTTGGAGTGAAGGAGGATGAGAATTGATCTTATAGAGGTGTATAAGATCATGAGAGGAATAGATCGGGTTGATGCAGAGTCTCTTGCCCAGAGTAGATGAATCGAGGACCAGAAGACATAGGTATAAGGTGAAGGGGAAAAGATTTAATAGGAATCTGCAGGGTACCTTTTCCACACAAAGGGTGGTGGATGTATGGAACAAGCTGCCACAGGAGGTAGTTGAGGCAGGGACTATCCCAATATTTAAGAAGCAGTTAGACAGGTACATGGATAGGACAGGCTTGGAGGGATATGGACCAAAAGCTGGCAGGTGGGACTAGTGTAGCTGGGACATGTTGACCAGTGTGTGCATGTTGGGCTGAAGGGCTTGTTTCCACACTGTATCACTCTATGACTCCAGGTGAGGACTTTATTCTTTGCAGTGTATGTGACTGGGGGGTGATGTTAAAGATTTTGTGATGTATGAAATCATGGGGGGCATTGATAGGATGAATGCACAGAATATTTTTCTTAGAATTGGGGCATCAAGAATTTGAGGGCATAGGTTTCAGGTGAGCTTTATTAGGTACCTGAGAGGCAACATTTTAATCACAATGGCCAGTGATCAACAGTGGGGAAGAAAAGGTGGCTTCGGGAAAATATCAATTCGTCAGAAATTATCAATGGATGGGAACAAAAAATGAGAAATGAGGTTCAGTTGGGATACATGCAAGGTAATGCATTTGGAGAGAAGAAACAAGGCAAGGAAATGAATGCTTAAAGGTGGATTACACAAGTGCAAAGGAAGATGGGGTCTCCCAAATCCCTATAGGCAGCAGCACTTTAGCTAATGGTATTGAGAAGGTATATAGGTCACCTACTTTTATTGGCTGCGGCATGGTACAGAAGAGTATGGAGCATATGCTCGGACTTTATAAAACATTAGTTAGGATGTGCGTGTGTTCGAGAGGATGCAAAGGAGATTTTTGGGGATTTATAAAGTTTGGAGAATTATCGTTATGAGGAGAAACTGTTTTGATTCGGGTTGTTTCCTTTGGATTAAAGGACAATGAAGGAGATATAGTGAGTTGGAAGGAACTGCAAACACTAGTTTACACCAAAGATAGATACAAAAAGCTGGAGTAACCCAGCGGGTCATGCATCATCTCTGGAGAACGTGAATGCATGATGTTTCGGGTCGACACCTTTGAAGAAGACATATTATATGTGCTTGGCAGAGTTAATTTCCAGGACATTTGCATTATTCCTACCTGGGCACATTTCAGGGCAAAGAATGAGAAGACTATTTGTGCGACACAGTGGCGCAGCTGGTAAAGCTGCTGCCTCATGAAGCCAGAAACCTGGGTTCGATTCTGACCTCTGGTGCTTTCTGTGTGGAGTTTTTGCGTGTGCCCCCTGTGGGTTTCCTTTAAAATAATATTAATAATAAATAATATTATCGAAAATAAGACAATATTAAACAGGTGTGAAAGCACCATTGATGTTCAGCATGTTTTCAACCCTGCTAGTTGTCTGACATTAAATGGGAATTGAGGCTCGACAAATTAATAACTTAAAAATGACAAGAACAAGCAGAATCTACAATAGATGATGTGATGGATGCATGAGTTGCCATTTTGTTTTCTTATTTAAGGAACATTCTGAAGTAGATTGGTCTATGCAGTTAAATATTTTTGGAATTCATTTGGATATATGAAGTGTTTGTGCTTTATATTGTTCAGTAATTCTTTCCTGAACTGGGCCTCACGTGTGAAACCAAATTTGGGAAGAAAAGTGTAGAAGTAAATAAAGATTAAAAAATGAAGATTAATTGGCCTATTGTAATCAATGAAAAAAGTGGTACAGCAGAATTTGCATATACTCATTGAAAGGCAAACAGCAATTGATGAGGGGAACCATCAAAGAGGTGTTGGTTTGGAGTATAGGAAGGATGTCATTAAGCTGGAAAGAGTACAGAGAAGATTCAGAAGGATGTTACCAGGATATGAGGGGATGAGCTATAGGGAGAGGATGCACAGACTAGGTATTCTTTCGAGCGCAGGAGGCTGAGGGGTGGTCTTATATCAGCGTATAAAATCATGAGGGGGCAGATAGGGTGAATGCACAGAGTAGAGTAATCAAGAACCAGAGGAAACAGGTTTAAGGTGAGAGGGGCAAGATTTAACAGGAACCTGAGGGGCAACATTTCCACTCAGCGGGTGGTGGGGATATGCAACAACCTGCCAAAGGGGGTAATTGAGGCAGATACTATAACTGCATAGAAAATACACCTGGATGGGTACATGGATAGAAAGGTTTGAGAAATATGGGCTAAATGTGGGCAAATGGGACTAGTTTGGATGGGACATCTTGATTGGCATGGACGAGTTGGGCTGAAGGGCCTGTTTGTGTGCTGTATGACTATGCGAGTCTATCACTCTTTAACTAAATACAGAGTAAACATATTCTCATGAGAGGGGAAATAAGGGCATACAATAAGGGCATAAGCTCTGCATTTTTTTCATCAGTGTAAGAATATAAATTAATCGATGGTAATGAGAACTAAATTAATCTGAGAATAAAGCTTGTCCATTGTTGTTCTCTCCTCCTGATGATCAGTTCCATTAAAGTATGGAAGTGCTTGTCCAAAAAAGAGAACGTTGACGGGCTGATATACTAACCTGTCACTTTAATGTTCAAAGACAAAATTCTATCACTTTTATCGTTCAAAATGAAAGCATGAAAGGATACTTAGGACACATATAAGTTTCATAATACAAGCTAAATAATTCATGGCAGAGATCTAAAAAACTAAAACACAAAATTGTGTGACAGTTGAAACCAACATAAAAAAGGAACCAAATTTTACTTCTAAAATACGTAAATTATAAACGATTTGTCAAAGGAAGGCTAGGGCTGATTAGGGGGTGTGAGTATTGTGAAGGTAGTTTATGTTTGGCATTTCTTAATTGTCTCCTTTTTAGAGAAGGTGATGCAGGCAACATAGCAGTAAAGGTGGAGGCTGTCGTAACAATGGAAAGATAACGTTTCAGAAAGAAAAATATGCTTTGGAAATTGTAGGTGCTTGATCTAAAAAGTTCACCTCGTGTCTCCATCCAAACAGCCTTCGTGGAATAGCAAAACATTTTTCTACAATTGCTCTGTGATCTAGGATGCACTGTCTGTAAGGACGATAGAAACTGATTCAACAGTGTAAGAATATAAATTAATTGGTGGCTGTGAGAGCTAAATTAATCTGATAATAAAGCTTGTCCTCCTCCACATCTTTTAAATGTGAATTAGTCAACAGCTTGAAAGAGGAAAAATAGTATGGAGCAATGCAAATAAGTTTGGGACTGGGACTAACTGGGTAACTCCAGCAAAGGTCACCATAGAACTGGCATAGTCCCAATGGAGCACCTTCTGTGCTGAATCATTCTATGATAATGATGGAAAATTGTCCAGTTCTGATTTTAGAAAATATTCACATTTCTAACCCAGTTTTATTGTGAATGTTGGCCCAATTTATAAACATTTTTGTAAGTTACATTTGAAAAATCATAGATCAGTTTGCGACAGATTTTCTTCTTGAACATCAAAGATAAAATTATGTAATCTCTATGCTACATTCTTCCACCAGTCTTTTTATGCTGTTTCACTGTGCTTTATGAATTGGAGTTTGTTTTGACGTGCAGCATTAACCAGTGCTTCAAATATGTTAAATTATGTAAACGTGGAGGGTGAAGAAGGGAGGATTTCAGTGTCTGTTACATTGCTGTAGGATGCTATTTTTGATATCTTGACAAACGTCATTGCTTTTGAATATTGGAAAAGAGAATGAATATTGCACTTAAACAGTGGTGGTTATTTTTACACTATTAAGCTTAAGTTTATACTCTTGAAATGGAATG
Source organism: Leucoraja erinaceus (assembly GCF_028641065.1). Lineage (NCBI taxonomy): Eukaryota > Metazoa > Chordata > Chondrichthyes > Rajiformes > Rajidae > Leucoraja > Leucoraja erinaceus. The sequence continues at coordinate 26,845,732 of NC_073393.1, read as the reverse complement.
AAATATATTGATACGACTCAGGCACGGAACTTGCTATCAAAATATGGAGGGGACTGGGAACAGGGGGGGGGACATTATTTTTTGGCGGCCGCGCACGCATGTGCACACTCTCTCACACACACACACACACACACACACACACACACACACACACACACACACACACACACACACACACACGCGGTTTCGGAGGCTCAATCCAGCGCTAAATGCAGCTCAACTCTGCCTGTCTTGCCGGGTTAACCTACAAACCTTGACTGGACTGACGGGATACCAGCGCAGCTTCTCCGCGCTGGCCATATTTCCCGCAAGCCCAGGCAGGATAACCTGGCAGGTTAGGCAGAGTTGAGCTGGGTTTAACGCTGCTTCTCTGCGCTGGCTGTGGACCTGGGGGTACAGCTCCGGTCTGACTCCCGACCTCTCTGGCCACCCGTGGGGTGGGGGCACTCGGGTGGGGACGGGACAGCGCCGGAGCGCCGGCCGGGATCGATCCTGGCTGCGGATGAGGCGCAGGTCTGTGCCACGTCTCCCTCCTCCAATCACCGTACTCTATCCTCAGTCCCACCCCCACCCCCACTCCTCCCTCCTCCAATCATCGCGCTGAATCATCATGTTCCGCCCCCATTGCCTGCTGACCGACGTCTCTCTCGTCCAATCGGCGCCCTCGATCAGCAGTCCCACCTCCACTGTCTCGCAGAAAGAGGAGATTTTAAAATCCGGATGGGGGGATGTCCCCCACCTCTCAAAACATGGGGGGGGGGGGCGTGTCCGTGTCCCCTCTGGCTCCCCCGGGTTTTCCACCCCTGATACGACTTGAACTATTACTTGACTATTCCACTGAGACAGGGAAGAAGAGTCCCAACCCAAAATGGCACCTGTCCATTTCCTTCCCAAATGCTGCCTGACCTCGATAGAGTGGATGTGGAGAGGCTAGTGGGCGAGTCTAGGACCAGAGGCCATAGCCTTAGAATAAAGGGACGTACGTTTAGAAAGGGGATGAGGAGGAATTTCTGACTAGAGGGTGGTGAATCTGTGGAATTCATTGCCACAATCGGCTGTGGAGGCCAAGTCATTGTGTATTTTTAAGATGCAGATTGACAGATTCTTGATGGGTAAGCGTGTCAGGGCTCATGGGGAGAAGGCAGGAGAATGGGGTTGAGATGGAAAGATAGATCAGCCATGATTGGATGACGGAGCAGACTTGATGGGCTGAATGGCCTAATTCTTCTCCTATATGTTATGAACGTATGACCCGTTGTGATCCTCCTTCGCTTTGGTTCTGCTCAAGATTCAGCATCTGCAGTCTCTTGTGTCTCCACTGAGTAGATTCTTGTTCAATATTTTTGAGAGATATACCAAAGCCTTACAATGGCAAGATAAATTATCGTTAGAAGTTATATCAAAAAATATATGTAATATTTCCATAATTGCTGCAACTTCACACTCTTAGCTATTATTATTTTGGCCGGAACGCCTTCAGTTTGTAAGAAACTTTTAAAGCTTGCAAATACAGTTGAGTTTCATTACAAATGCACAAGTGACTACTTCTGCACAGCATTCAGATTGCATGATTTATGTTCTTTATTGCAATCAATACATTAACAGCTTTTGCTGAGTTAAAAAAAAAAATGTTTTCCACAGGAGCTTTGTGCCATCATTTTTGTCCATTTAATTACGTTTTACATCTGATGCATGTCCAATGTAGGCCATGGGAAAATGTCTAACAGAAATGTACAGCACAAGTTATGTAATTGGCTCCATTTTTTTAATATGCACTTAGCAGAAACCAATAAGCAATGAATTAACTGCGCTGAATTACATTATGTTGGTTCGAATCACCAGCAAATACTTTTTCTGAGCCACTGTAAGAGTTAATCGTTTGCCCCATTCTGTATGCTCTCCCTTACTGTGGTAAGGGAGCTATCATCGTCTTTACTTTGCAATCATTCTTTTGCCTTTGTTCACCAACTAATTGCTACACCCCATAGTCATATTTCACGTTTGTGCTTTTCCTGGGCATCGTTTGATTTTTTTTTTCTCTCTTTCCTCACAACTTGGCTATGTTTTTACTGAAAATTCATTCATGGGCATGCAAGATGTAATTTCTTCCTTCATAATCTTCATCCAGTTATGTATTACTTCAGATAGCCTGAGACAGACCCCTCCATATTGGTTACACAGAAGACTGCAGATGCTGGAATCTGGAGCAAAAAACAAAGTGCTGGTGGAACTCAGTGGGTCAGGTGGTATCTATGGAGGGAAACGGACAATTGATGCTTCGGGCTGAACCCTTTCTGTGGACTGCTGATGATGTGTTGGAGACTGGGCAATTGGCACTTGAAATGATGGAGAGCAAATGAGGTATTCCGGATGGAGATGGGAAGAGACTGGATGAGCGGGAGAAAGTAATCAAGAATGTTTATTTGTCATACACATTGGCTATGAACTGGAACAATTAAATTCTTACTTGCTGCAGTTTATCAGGCACATTAAAAGCAACAACAATAATAAATGTTTCCTGCACTTTCTCTGTACCATAACAATATATCGAAGAAGGGCCCTGACCTGAAATGCCGTCTATCCATCTCCACCAGAGGTGCTGCCTAACCTGCTGAGTAACTCCAGCACTTTGTGTTCAATGGAAGATTTCAGCATCTGCAGTTCCTTGTTTCCATCCTTTATTATTTATGGTTTGATTGCATTCATGTATGGATGTTTAAGTGGATAGCACACTAAACAAGGTTTTTCATTGTGTCTCTGTACACGTGATGATGATAAACCAATACCAAGTAGGAAATGAAGGTTCATGGTGATCTCTGAATGGATCCCTTGTGACATTGAGTGGAATTTCAGACAACTGTTATAACAATTATGAAAGTATTCTGCTGTTCAGCTTTCCAGAGCTCAGTAATTATGAAAAATAACCGAAATGTATGCAGCATCTTAGTACCACTGTGGAATTAAAATATAGCATTTCTATTGTCAGTCCTGAAATAAGAGTATCAACTTGAACAATAATTAATTTCAACTGGCTGGTAGCATAATATATTTTGGTCATGTGTGTGCAAATTTCTGTCTTTAGGCGGCAGGACAATAAAATCCATCTTGTGGTAATACCCATCTGTTGACAGTTGGGCAGCTACATGTGGCACTTGGTTATAACACATCATGTCACCTTGGGGAGAATTAAAATTGATATATTGAATGCCCCAGCACAACAAGCTGACCTGCTATTGGCTAAGCACTGCACTAACTTGCATTAAAGTACCGTGGAAGTCAGTGGTGTTTTCAGTTGACCTTTAAAACAAGAGTTATTGTGTATGAGGAAAAAAATAACAGTGATTCAAAAGTATTGTGTAATGCATTTTGCCTTGCATCTCTGGCTTTTAAATATTTATCCTTTGAATAAATGGCAAAAATATAGTTGGACGATCTTGTTCTATATCTGGCTAGCAGCAGTAGAGGTGAGTGTTCAAAGTTGTTAGATATTTACTTTACAGTTTGCCATACGAAGATGTTAAGACTGTGAATTGTGTCAGGTACACATAATTACATATCTTTGTGCAGAAGAATGCATTAAAATACCAATTAGTAAAAAATAATTGTTAACTGGTTCTTGCCATTGAAACTTTCCCCCGGTTTATGTCATAGCTAGATTAACATGTCCTCTGACAAAATCAAATAATAATTCTATTCTGCACAAAATAAATGTAAGCAAAAATCACTCATAACATACAGGTCTTAAGTGTTAAACCATCAGTCGGATGTATAAATTCTAAATGCCTATAATTAAGGCAAATGTGTCAAACTGATAAATTCTTTGAAATCTGTACATTTACAGCGTGACGTTGTCAATATATTTCAACTTTACAGTTTAATAATCCAGATACTGTGAACACAGGCAGTGACCAGCTCTACAACTGATCTGCTGCGGTAGAAATCTACCTCTGAAATTAAAGCCAAGTCCTTGATGGCTCAGAAGTAGGTTTGGTTTAGTTTAGTTTAGTTTAGAGATACAGCAATGAAACAGGCCTTTCAGCCAACAACCTGTGCCGACCATCGATCATTTGTTTACTTTAGGTCTATGTTATCCCACTTTCTCATCCACTCCTTACATACTAGGGACAATTTACAGTGGCCAATTAACCTACAAATCGGCACGTCTTTGGGATGTGGGAGGAAACTGGAGCACCCAGAAGAAACCCACGTGGCACAGGGAGAACGTGCATCTGCATCAACAGCTCCCAGGTCAGGATTGAACCCAGGTCCAAGTATCAGCTGCGCCACAGTTCTGCCCAGCAGGTATCCAGCAGGCAAAGTCAAAAACAATATCCTTCCTTTTGCAGCAGACCTGTACATACGAGAATGCTTGCACTAGACATAAATAACTGCAGGTGCTGGATTCTTAAGCATGAAAACATAATGTGCTGGAATAACTCAGTGGGTCAGGCAGCATATCTGAAGAATATGGATAGGTGACGTTTTGGTTTGGGACCCTTCATCAGTCTAATTTTAGAAAGGTGAGAGAAAGCTGGAAAAGCAGGTGGGTGCAGGACGAAGCTAGGCAACCTATCCATTTTATCCAGAGATCCTGCCTGACCCGCTGAGTTACTCCAATATTTTAAGTGATAGGTGGATACAGGTGAGGGGGGGGGGGGGGGGGGGGGGGGGGGGGGGGTGGGTGGTCAATTGGTAGATGGGTGGACAAAGCCAGAGATGAGAAGGAGACAATAGGAAAAGAGAGGTGTGAAATGTAAGACTTCCGGTGGCGTCATGGAGAATTAAGGCGCGGCATTGAGCTTCTCCCCCGTAAAAAATTGTAAAAGCCGTTTTAAGTCAGCACCGATTTAAAAAAAACTCACCGAAGTTGCCTGGTGTTGTATAAGGGTGATATCATCAGAAGAAGACGTGAAAATCGGGGAGATTAATGGTGAAATCGAGTGTTTAAATGAGTTTAAATGAGCAGAGATAATCGTTCAAGGGCGCCAAAGAAAAACACTATCAGCCTTCAGCTCGAGAAAGTATTGGATACTCTGCAAACGACAGAAGAAGGTTCAGAAGAAGAAGATTCATACAGACAAGGGTCTCTGTTTGAAATGGCAACAAAAGGAGACAAGGAGGAGAAAGAAGTGAAGCAATTGCTTTTAGATATGAATGCTACAATTAACATTACACTGGAGAAGATGCAAAGTATGGAGTCTCACATGGAAACTAGCATGGAGAAACTTTCTCAAAAAATTGATAATACTTGCAGTGAGTTAAAAGAACTGAAAAAGCAGAATAAATAAGGAATTTGATAAGAGATTAAAATCAGAGTGTGTCAGAATTGAAAATGATTACAACAAGAAATTTAAAGGTGTAAAGGATGATTTCGGAAAGCTGGACGAGATAATGGAAGAAATGGAGAAAGGAGATAAAAGAGATTGTCTCGGGAATAAATAAAGAGTTTGAAACAATCACAGAAAACTGAAGAGGAAAAAACTTGGAAGAATGACTGATAAATGTCTGGACCTGGAATCAAGAACTCGGAGATATAACTTGAGAATTCTTGGGGTAAAGGAAGGACGTGAAGGGCATGAATCTCAAGCATGTACTTTCGTTACTGATTTGCTCAAAGATGTCTTTGAACTGTCAGAAGAACCAAGAATAGACGTCGTTAACCGAGTTGGGTATGTTGCAAAAGGAAAAAAGTATTCAAGACAGATAATCGTGAAATTCCGTGACATCTCTTCAGTGGAATTTATATTGAAAAAGATCATTCATGGCAAGAAGCTAACATACCGTGGGGATAATTTGCGAATATTTCGTGATTACTCTCCTGAGGTAGTCCAGAAAATGAGATTGTTTACACCGGCAAGACACACTTTGAGGGATGTCCCGGGAGTAAGATATGGAATTTACTTTCCCGGAAAAATGAAGATATCTTATAATGGCGTTGAACGCTCATTTGCAGTGCCCGGAAAAGCTTTAAACTATGCAGAGGACATCGTTAAGAAAACATCGGGGCAAGCTGCTGACAAAGAAGAAGATTGAACTTTTTACAGAGCTTTGAACTGATTAAAATGGCCGAGCTAACCAGACAATTAAAAAGCTTATCTCGTTGGAATGTGTTATTCAGAGAGCTTGGTTATATTCAACCTTGGATGAAAAGCTCAAAGTTTAACCCCTTGGCACCTGCCTGTACGGTAGTTAACCCTTTGGTACCGGCCTGTATGATGTATGGTAGTTATAGAAAGGGATATTATGTAAGAATCCTGGGGGGATATATATTGGAAAGTTTAGATTAGACTAAGATTGGATAATTGGAAGGACATATATACTTATACAAAATCGTGTATATGTTGTGTTCTATATTTGTTTTGGGGTTTTTTTTACTCTTTATGTCTCTTCCTGGTAACTTTTTTTTTTTTAAATTTTTTATTTTTTCTCTCGGCTGTCACGCACTGGTTTGATAAACTCATATAAGAAAAGACAAACTATGAAACGGTATGTAACTTTTTATGAGGATTCACCAAGGGGGAGGAGCTCAATGTATAACAACATCACGGAGGTCGATACATTTTTTGCCATCATTGATGGCTATTCGTCCTTAAGGTATCTTCCCTTAGATACCTTAATAGCACCTTTTTTTTTAAAGCACAATTTTTATCTGTTTAATTTTTTTGAAAGTAATTGTATATCACATTCTTTTTTTCTTTTTCTAAGGCACTTTACAAGAAGGAGATGCAATATAAATCTAATGAACCGGGATGACCACCCAAGTCCTAAAATCCTGAGGTATTTGGTTGCACCATATGATTCAGGAATATTACCCTGATTACAATGCAAGACGATAGACAAATAAAGAATGGAGGAATTACATTTTGTAGTTGGAATATAAGGGGTGCCAACGAACCAATTAAGAGGGGTAAAATTTTTGCCCAACTAAAATCGTTGAAAAGCGACATAATGTTTTTGCAGGAGACCCACATGAAACAACAAACACAAATAAGATTAAAGGCGAATTGGATAGGCCAAACATACTACTCCTCATTTACTTCTAAATCTAGGGGTACAGCTATTCTTATTAGGAAAGGTATTCCTTTTAAATTAAAGAATACTATATCAGATAAAGAGGGAAGGTATACTATAGTCTCGGGTGAAATTTATGCAACCCCACTAACTTTGATAAATATTTATGCTCCGAATTTTGATAACCCCCAATTTTTTGATAAAATTATTGATATAATATCAGAGTTTAATTACCAAAATGTGATAATAGGGGGGGACTTTAACTGTGTTTTAGATTCATATCTAGATAAGTCATCAAAACAAAAGAAGAGTAATTTAAAATCTAAAACTAGCGAACTTCTAAATACATATATAAAAAATACTAATATAATAGATGTATGGAGATCTGCTAATCCAGTTGGAAGGGAATACTCGTTTTACTCTCCGGTGCATAAAACTTATTCAAGAATTGATTATTTTTTAGTGGACATGAAATTAATGCCTTATACAAACAACCCAACATACCACATTAGTAGTATCTCAGATCATTCTCCGTTGACATTCTCAGTAAAATTTGAGGGAATGCCGGGTAAAAATTTTTTTTGGAGGTTTAATACACATATTTTAAATGACGTGCAAGGATATCAATATTTAAAACAACAAATGAAACTTTTTTTCGATACAAATGATATACCAGGTACTTCGCCTTCTTTATTATGGGAAACTTTTAAGGCATTTATGAGAGGAATTATAATTTCATACCAAAGTTTTCAAAATAAAAAGAATAAGACAGAACAATTGTTGTTAGAACAAGAAATCAGACAGTTAGAGTTGGATAATGCCAAAGATTCCACGACAGATAAACACAATAAGATAGTATTACTGAAATTTAAACTTAATCGAATTTTATCGGCAAGAGTAATAAGACTATTCCAAATTACAAAACAGGAACATTTTGAGTTTGGTGACAAGCCACATAAACTTTTAGCTCGCCAATTAAAAAAACAAGAAAGGGAAAATACTATAACCAAAATTAAATCAGAGAAAGGCGAATTACTAATATTACCTAAAGATATTAATAATAGATTTGCCCAATTTTACCAAAACTTATATACATCTAAAATTAAAATAGAAGATAGTAAAATAAAAACATTTCTAGATAACTGTAATCTTCCAATACTGGACCCTTTGGAACAAGAGGAACTAGGAGCTCAAATTACAATCAAAGAAATAAGTGAAACAATAAAATCGCTGAAAAATGGTAAGACACCGGGACCAGATGGTTTTAATAATGAATTTTATAAAAAATTTCAGGAGATAACGGCCCCTTATTTATTTAATTTATACTCCCATGCTTTTAAAGAAAACAAACTACCTGAAACACTAACAGAATCAACTATTACGCTTATTCCAAAAAAAGATAAAGATTTAGAAAATCCGGGCTCGTACAGAGCTATATCACTTTTAAATACAGATCAGAAAATTTTAGCAAAGATTTTAGCAAGTAGATTAAGCAAATATATTAGTAAACTGATAAACCCTGATCAAACGGGGTTTATACCTAAAAGATACTCATTTAATAATCTGAGACGTCTGTTTAATATAATGTACTCGCATAAAGTAGAGGAAGAAGATATATCAATTATTTCTTTGGATGCAGAGAAAGCATTTGATCAGGTAGAGTGGCAATACTTATATAAAGTACTACAAAAATTTAACATGGGAGAGAATTTTATAACATGGGTAAAATTATTATATGATAAACCGATGGCAAGAATTTTAACTAATAACATGTTATCTCAAAAATTTCAACTATCAAGGGGTAATAGGCAGGGATGTGCACTATCACCCCTGCTATTTGCCCTTATGATAGAACCCCTGGCTGAAAGTATAAGAATTCATCCGAATATTCAGGGCTATAATACCAGGGACTCAAAGAATAAAATCTCATTATATGCAGACGATATACTTTTATATATTACAAAGTCACAAACGAGCATACCAAATTTATTAAACTTAATAGAGGAATTTGGGTCTTTTTCTGGATATAGAATAAACTGGAACAAAAGCGAAATCATGACATTAAAACCTCAAGAACCTACACACTTACTGAAGTTCCCCTTTAAAATCGCAACAGAAAAATTTAAATATTTGGGTATTCAGATTACTAGAAAATATAAAGCATTATTCAATGCTAATTTCATACCTTTATTAAATAAACTTAATACACAGATTAAATTTTGGAAAACACTTCCCTTATCATTATTAGGTAGAATAAATGCAATAAAAATGATCTTCTTACCACAATTACTATACCTATTTCAGTCTATACCGGTATATATACCAAAATATTTTTTAAAAAAATTAGACTCTAACATTACAAATTATATTTGGGACTATAAATCACATAGAATCACAAAAAAACACTTATGTAAACCAAAAGAGGTCGGGGGACTTTCACTTCCGAATTTTATGTATTATTACTGGGCAGTGCATATTAAGAATATGATTTATTGGTTGGATAGTTCTACACAACAGACAGAATGGATAAAAATGGAGAAGGAGGATTGTCATCCTTGTAATATAGGAACGATCCTCTTTTCCCCCAAAAAACTGAATAACACAATATATAAGAAGAACCCAATTATATATGGTACAATAAGAATTTGGAAACAAATAAAATTATCTTTAAAATTAAGAAATCTATCACTGTTAATGCCAATTGCGAATAACCCTTTATTTAAACCATCTCTTATTGATAAGACATATAACCAATGGGAAAGTCTCGGAATTAGAAGGATCAGGGATATGTACGAACAGGAAACCTACTATCATTCCAACAACTACAATTAAAATTTAAATTGAAAAACAACCAATATTTTAAATATCTTCAGATTTGCGACTTTGTGAAAAAATATATACAAGGATATCAAAAAGTAACTCCTGACTTATTGGAAGAAGCAATGAATATTGAAGCTGACTCACAAAAATTAATATCCTATTTATATAATAGTATTCTAATATAGACCTACCATCGACAGAGGTACTTAGAGAAGAGTGGGAACGGGAATTAATGATAAAAATTACGAAGGTTAAATGGGAAAAATACCTGATATATATTCACAAATGTTCAATTAATGTAAGACATAATCTAATACAATTTAAAATTGTACATAGATTATATTATTCAAAAACAAGATTGAACAAATTTTATCCAAATATATCCGCCACTTGTGATAAATGTCTAGCCCAAAAGGCAACTATAACACACTCCTTAGTTTCCTGCATAAAACTTTATAGATTTTGGAATGATATTTTTGAAATACTTACAAAATTATTCAAGACAAGAATGGAACCTAATACTGAAATGATTATATTTGGTGTAATGGAAGATGGGAATAAATTGAACACATCTCAAAATCTATTCCTTAATTATGGTTTAATAATAGCAAAAAAATTAATACTTAAATTTTGGAAGGGTACATCAATACCAACGCTTAAAATGTGGATTGCAAGTATGTTGGACACCGCTCATCTTGAGGAAATGCGATTCCTCCTAATGGGTAAATCAGACCAATTCATAACGAGTTGGTCTCCATTCGTCGTTTTTTTGGAATCATATGGTGCAACACAATTGTAAAAAATAACTGTTTCAGGACTGGACGAGGGTTGGTCAAGACTATAAATAATGATCTCCTTTTCTTTTCACTATTTTCTCTCTCAACTTTCTTCATTTACTCGTTTTCTTTCTTCACACACTATATATTTCACATTTTTCTATCCTTTACTATCTAACCTCTTTTTCTTATTCTCATCTTTTTTCAATGTAATAAAAAAAAAAAAGAAGTTGTACATAAAATGTATTATGAAAATAGATATTAGGCACTTTGGTGCCATATGACTGTGCTTACTTCTAATAAAATAAAATAAATTAAAAAAAAAAAAAAAAAAGAAATGTAAGGCCAGAGGAAAGGATGCGAATGGAAGGATTACGCTAATGACAGATCTACCTCGGCACCAAATCTCCTCACAAACCCCCCTCTCCCATATCAACTCCTGTTTGTCAGTTATAAAAACCTGGATGCAACATGGCTTCCTCAAACTCAACAGCGATAAAACAGAATTCCTCCTCATAGGCTCCAAATCCACACTCAGCAAAATCAATAACCCCACTCTCACCATCGACGGCACCACTGTCTCCCCATCTCCCCAGGCCCGCAACCTTGGCGTGATCTTTGATTCCACCCTCTCCCTTGAGCCTCACATCCGCCATGTCATTAAAACCTCCTTCTTTCACCTCCGCAACATCGCCAAAATCAGACCCTCTCTCACACCTCCCGCTGCTGAAAGACTAATCCATGCCTTCATCTCCTCCCGACTGGACTACTGCAACTCACTTCTCCTTGGCATCAGCTCCACCTACATCAACCGACTCCAACTGGTCCAGAACGCAGCCGCCCGACTCATCACCCACACCAAATCCTGGCATCACATCACTCCAGTCCTCAAACAACTTCACTGGCTTCCCATCTCCCACCGGATCACCTACAAAATCCTGGTCCTCGCCTACAAAGCCTTCCATCATCTGGCTCCCCCATATCTCACTGACCTCCTCTCCCCCTAGCAACGCTCACGGTCCCTCAGATCCACATCAGCCGGTCTCCTCTCCATCCACAAATCCAACCTCCGCAGTTTTGGGGACAGAGCCTTCTCCAGGGCAGCTCCCAGGCTCTGGAACTCCCTCCCCCAACTGATCCGCAATTCCGTGTCCCTCACCATCTTCCAGCCCCGCCTCAAGACCCATCTCTTCACCTCTGCCTATCCTTAGCCCCACATCCCCCTCCCTTTTCATCTGTGCTTGAATTGCCTCACATTGTGTTTTGAATTGAATTCTCTTTAATTTGTGTACTAATCATGTCTCTACTATTTATTTCATTCTGCATACATGTTTTTTCTCTACTTGCTAAATTTTTGTACGGTGTCCTTGAGACTCTTGAAAGGCGCCCATAAATAAAATGTATTATTATTATTATTATTATTATTAAGGATAAAGTGGAGGGGCAAGGTAGTGGGAGATAGTGGGAATGCAGATGGGGCACAGGGAAGTGAGGAGAAGAAAAAAAGAAGAGGGCCGCTTGAAGGTTATTTACCTAAAATTGGAGAATTCAATGTTCATACTATTGGGTTGTAAGTGACACAAGCGATATATGAAGTGCTGTTCCTCCACTTTGCGTGGCACTGACTCTGGCAATGGAGAATGCGCAGGAGAGAAACATCAGTTTGGGAATGGGAAGGGGAGTTAAAATGTTTAGCAACTGGGAGATCCAGCAGGCATCGGTGGACCATGCCAGTGTTCGGCAAAATCTATGTTTGGTCTCGTTGGTGTAAAATAAGCTGCATCTGGAGCACTAAATGCAGTAAATAAGGTTAAAGGTGGTGCAAGTGAACCACTGTCTAATCTGGAAGGCTGCTGGGGTCCCTGGATGAATGCAAGGGAGGAGGTACAGTGGCATCTCCTGCAGTTGCAGGGGGAAATACCTGGGGAGGGAGTGGTTTGGATGGGAATGGATGGGTGAACCAAGGAGTGGTGTCGATGGAAAGTGGAAAGGGGTGGGGATGGGAAGATGTGACTGGTGGTGGAATCACATTTGACGGAGGTGGAAATGTCGGTAGATGAGGCATTGGATTTGGAGGTTGGTGGGGTGAAAGGTTCGGACCAGTGGAACTTGATCCTTGTTCCATCTGGAGGGAGGGGGAGCAACAATGGGGCATAGAGGAGACATGGGTGAAGACCAGAAGCTTTACTGTCTTGCTAAACCACCCCATGCTTCCTTCTTCCCATGTTGCCACTTTCAATGAACTACGTACTTCTACCAGAACCTTTTCTCTGCAACTCTCCGCAGGGTCCTAGCATTCACTGTGGAAGGCCTGCCCGGGTTTGCTTTGCCAAAATGCAGCCTATCACAATTATTTGAATTGAACTCCACTTGCGATTCCTTGGTTCATTTGCACAGCTGATCCAGATAACAGAAAATAGCGAAACAAGAAACTGCGGATGCTGGTTTACCAAGGAAAGACACAAAATGCTGGAATAACTCAGCGGATCAGGCAGCATCTCGGGAGAGCATGGATAAGTGAAGTTTTTGTGACGAGACTCTTCTGAAGATTCTGAAGATGTGTCACGATCTGAAACGTCACCTATTCATGTTCGTCAGAGATGCTGGCTGAACTGCTGAGTTACTCCAGCATTTTGTATCTTTCCCAGAAAACAGAGAAGGATGATTATGATAGTGCAGTAGATGTGGTTTGTGTGGCTCTTGCATGGAAATATAATTCTTCAACTATTCTACTGGGGAACATTATAAAAATTAGGAGATGGTTGAAAACATGGCATCACAGTGATTATGTCAATTATAGATTTCAGATTATATGGATTGCAAAATGGGCAGTAACATGGCCAATGAAATTTAATATGCAGAAATGTGAAATGATGTAATTTGAGAAGTCTGATTAGGAAAGGCAGTGGTTTACATATTGCACTCTAGATGTGCAGAGAGATTGTTTTCTCTGTCTATTGAAAACCTTAAAAGTGGAAGTGCTATACACCGGCTTAAAAAGCTTAAGAGTTACGGAGGACGTATACAATTTAAAAAGCAGAGAACTTTACAAGTCACTGATTAGGCCTCAATTTAACTATTGGAGCAAATATTCGACAAAACAATTCAGGAAAGATGAAATATCCTTTGCCAATATACGTAAGACATTTAAAGTATGCCTTCAGAGATTCAGAAGGAGCAATTGAAAACATTGGGTCTATTCTCTTAAGACCAGGGAAGGTTAGTGTTGACCTACTTTAGGATTTTATGGTGATGACAGGTTTTGGCAGATGAGATAGAGATTTGAATCCATTCGCTTGGGCAAATGGGTCAGCAAAGAGAAATCATAGATTTAAAGTCGAGAGATGAGATGAGAACTTTTTTCATTTCGAGCAGAGTATTGTAGATTGGAAAGTTCTGCCTGAGGTGGAAGATTACTCCATAAATCATTTCAAAAAGGATTTGGAGAGATTTTGAAGGATGAAGAAGTTAGTGGGGGTTACAGACAGAAAGCGGGGTTGTGGAGCAAAGCATTCTAGTTTCACAAAGAGTCAGTGCAGGAATAATGTGTTGAAAGGTTTCCTGTACGTTTCTGTGATCCTAGAGTTTTAACTGAGCATTTGTGTAGTACACCACAGTTTCTCTGTGACATTGGTACTCTACCAAGGCAAATAAAACATAGAATAAGTGTAATCCAAATCGCGTTCAAACAATTTAACCTTTCTCATTTAAGTTTGACAATTTTATTTTATTCGTTACTGCAGTGTTGTTCAAAATGTTAGATAAAATATTTGTTTTAATTGTCCTTGTCAAATGGCTCTTTATAATCTGCCAATCATTTTAGTGCTGAAAGATTTGACTTTGTTTCTTTTCAAACAAACACACTCTATAACTTTCAAAAACATCTTTACGCCAGATGGTTGGACAGACCAAAGTTTGATCGAAATTGCTATAATTGGAAATAAAAACTGCCAGATGCAATTTTCTGCATTATGCCAGAACAACTTCATTTATTTCAGAACAAACGATGGACTTTCTTTCTGTTTGTACAATTAATGGAGCATTATGCAATGAATAGGTTTGCCAGCTTAGTGTCCTCTTGAAAGTTTTATTATCATCAGGTTGGAAATGAGATTAGTAGCCCTGAAATTATGCACGGAGGTGATTAAATGCTGAACATTTTTATAGATTATGAATCATCTGTGCCAAAAATCGAACCTTGCATGGAACTAAGCTGGCCTTGAATGCCTAATATATAAGGGGATGTGTTCTTTTGCGCTTTGTGGCAAAGCCAGAGAACAAAATTCTGAAACACAATGTTGATACGAGGAACTACAGATGCTGGTTTACAGAAATGGACACAGCACTTGTGTCTTTTTATGAAACACAATGGTAGCTTTCTTCGTGATATGATTTGTCAATTGGCTTCTATGCTGAATTTCTCTTTCCAATGCGTTATTTATGTTTCTAGCAGATACATTTTTCAGTACCGGTGTATGGGCTTCCCCTTAATCTCCTATGTACTCAAAATATACTTGCAACTGAGTGCATAGTTTCCACTGTGTGTGGATATACGCTGTCCCATTGCTTAATTCTGATGCTAAGGGTGATAACAGGCTGGCAGACCATATTATAGCTGTGCGTCAAGTTTAGCAAGAAAATAAATGAAATGTCAGCAAAAGGAATTTTTTGTCGTATTTCACTGAATTGGAAATCTTCTCTGTGCTTCTCTGTTTCAAAATAATAAATATCCTGCGATAGCACTAGAGAGAGTGCAGAGGAGATTTACGAGGATCTAGCCAAAGTTGGAGAATTATAGCTGTTTGGAGAAACTCTCTCGGCCCGAGTTGTTTTTGTTGGGGGAAAAGGATAGCGAGGAGAGATTTAGTTGAGGTGTATAACATACTGAAAGGCCTTAACAATATATACTGAATTGACTGTTTCCATAAACTAAGAGATCATGGACATGATGGCATAGATTTTAGTCAACTTTCAGAAGGATTGAACAGGAGTTGAGAAAAATATGTCACTTTGTACAACAGATGGTTTTGGTCTGAAATGGTGTTGGCTGCATAAGGCTTTGTTGTATTTCAGGAGCTTCTCGAAAAGCATTTGAATAACCTGCGGGGCTCTAAGAACATAGAACATAGAAAAGTAGAGCACGGGAACAGGCCCTTCACCCCATGATTTCTATGCCAAACATGATGCCAAGATAAACCAATCTCATATGCCTGCGTCATCCTTTCCCATTCCCTGTATATCCATGTGCCTATCTAAAAGCTACTTTCGTATCTGCCTCCAACAACACCCCCAGTAGTGCATTCTAGGCACCTACCACCCTCGGTGTAAAAATAACTTGTCCTGCACATCTCATTAAAAACTTTTCCCCTTTTCACCTGAAACATAGAAACATAGAAAATAGATGCAGGAATAGGCCATTCGGTCCTTCGAGCCTGCACCGCCATTCAATATGATCATGGCTGATCATGCAACTCAGTATCCTGTACCTGCCTTCTCTCCATACCCCCTCCACCCTCAAGTCTTTGACATTTCCTCCCTGGGAAAACGATTCTGTTCAGAACACGGATTTAATCACATGAGATTGACCAAGCTGTTGACCAAGAGCTGGGAAATGAAATTAAGTTCATTTTCGGCAGGAACCCCATGGGCCAAATGCCATCCTCCTATGCTGACAATTTCTCCGATTCTATGATTGATCGTTGTATTGCATCCTCAACTGAGGTCAGTTATTTTGGATCAAACGTTCAATATGACAGTGATCGTTCATGTAAAAGTCTGACAGTCTCTCCCAGAATGGTGTGGAAAGTTGGAGCTTATGAATCTGAGACCCATATGTTATTGTCGGGGGTAAGGGCATCAATAGTACAGTATCTGGTGGTACAGCTTTAGACTTTAGAGATACATAGTGGAAACGGGCCCTTCGGCCCACAGAATCCGAACCGACTAGCGACCACCCCATACCCTGGCACTATCCTACACTGGGGACCATTTACAATTTTTACTGAAGCCAATTAACCTACAAACCTGTATGTATTTGGAGTGTGGGAGGAAACCCACGCAGCCACAGATCAGCACCCGTTGTCAGGATTCAACCCAGGTCTCTGCCGCTGTAAGGTTGCTACCACTGTGCTGCTATAAGGTGTTAATGGAATTGATTAATTAATGTCCAATTAAATGTCAGAGCCAGCTCGAAGGACCAAATGGCCTATGCTTTTTTCCTACGCATCCAGAACACTTCCACAGGCAACCTTGATGCAGGACAGCATTGCTTTGAAGTACAAACTTGGGAAAAGGAAGATAATGTGCTGGTATATAATGCGGCAAATGAGAAAGTTACAAAAACTGCCTGACCTGTTTTTCGCAAAACAAAGTTCATGCAATTAGAAAACACTTGTGGAAGGCAGACACTGGTGGCACAAGGACAATGGAATTTTTATGCTGAAATCTACAATGCATTTAATACTAGCTTTGTTACAGACGACAACAACTATCTATAACTTAGTGACTGCAATTAGCATTAGCTTCCTGCGTAATCGGGCAACTTTGTCAAGGTAGCACAGTGTCTATCGAGGTGACATTTACACTTTAGTCAAAATGGATGTGTGGTCGAACGTTCAGAACATGCATCAATGTAATGCCAACATTTTAAATTGTCACAAAATGTCCAATTAAAATATTTTATTGAAAATTTTGTTTTATTTTATGATTTAAACTGAGACAAATCTGCAATCTGTATTCTCATGAGAAGAAGTGGTTGGGGTACAGTTCTTGATTAAGTGAATTGTACATGGTCTGTATGTGAACTTTATTGATCTCGTTAGCTAAATTGCCTTTTCTTGTTTCCTACTTCATGCCATGTAACAACTTTTCCAGATATCAATTGACATTACAGTTTCAAAAAATTAGCTCCATACATCAGAATAACAAGAGCCAGAGTATTGTTGCTTTAAAATGGTTTTAAATCCACAGCTCGGATAAAGGAGTGGTTAAACTTGATCATTGTTAATTCTGTCGGTTGTTTCTTCCACAGTTTTACAGTTTGGCCTGATCCTTTCCAGGTGGGGAAAATGACTCACAAAGCAAAACAACTCGTAAATCATTTCACAAGTTTGGTAAATGCCAGCCGAATGCCACGAATAAAATAATACAAATAATAACTGCAAATAATATGACAAATGTTCTAACATTTAATTACTGAAGGTGCTGTAGAAATATTAACAAACTGTGGCATTCTAATAGGACCGTGTATTCTGTACCTTAGAACATAACCATATAACCATATAACAATTACAGCACGGAAACAGGCCATCTCGACCCTTCTAGTCCATGCCGAACACGTATTCTCCCCTAGTCCCATATACCTGCGCTCAGACCATAACCCTCCATTCCTTTCCCGTCCATATAACTATCCAATTTATTTTTAAATGATAAAAACAAACCTGCCTCCACCACCTTCACTGGAAGCTCATTCCACACAGCCACCACTCTCTGAGTAAAGAAGTTCCCCCTCATGTTACCCCTAAACTTCTGTCCCTTAATTCTCAAGTCATGTCCCCTTGTTTGAATCTTCCCTACTCTCAGTGGGAAAAGCTTATCCACGTCAACTCTGTCTATCCCTCTCATCATTTTAAAGACCTCTATCAAGTCCCCCCCCTTAACCTTCTGCGCTCCAAAGAATAAAGCCCTAACTTGTTCAACCTTTCTCTGTAACTTAGTTGCTGAAACCCAGGCTACATTCTAGTAAATCTCCTCTGTACTCTCTTTATTTTGTTGACATCCTTCCTATAATTAGGCAACCAAAATTGTACACCATACTCCAGAATTGGCCTCACCAATGCCTTGTACAAGTTTAACATTACATCCCAACTTCTATACTCAATGCTCTGATTTGTAAAGGCCAGCACGCCAAAAGCTTTCTTTACCACCCTATCTACATGAGATTCCACTTTCTGGGAACTGTGCACAGTTATTCCCAGATCCCTCTGTTCACCTGCATTCTTCAATTCCCTACCATTTACCATGTACGTCCTATTTTGATTTGTCCTGCCAAGATGTAGCACCTCACACTTATCAGCATTAAACTCCATCTGCCATCTTTCAGCCCACTCTTCCAACTGGCATACATCTCTCTGTAGACTTTGAAAATCTACTTCATTATCCAAAACCCCACCTATCTTAGTATCATCTGCATACTTACTAATCCAATTTACCACACCATTATCCAGATCATTGATGTACATGACAAACAACAGTGGACCCAACACAGATCCCTGTGGCACCACACTAGTCACTGGCCTCCAACCTGATAAACAACCATCCACCATTACCCTCTGGCATCTCCCCCATTCAGCCACTGTTGAATCCATCTTGCTACTCCACCATTAATACCCAACAATTGAACCTTCTTAACCAACCTTCCGTGAGGAACCTTGTCAAAGGCCTTACTGAAGTCCATATATACAACATCCACTGCTTTACCCTCATCAATTTCCCGAGTAACCTCTTCAAAAAATTCAAGAAGATTAGTCAAACATGACCTTCCTGGCACAAATCCATGTTGACTGTTCCTAATCAGACCCTGTTTATCCAGATGCTTATATATATTATCTCTAAGTATCCTTTCCATTAATTTGCCCACCACTGACGTCAAAATAACAGGTCTATAATTGCTAGGTTTACTCTTAGACCCCTTTTTAAACAATGGAACAACATGCGCAATACGCCAATCCTCCGGCACTATTCCCGTTTCTAATGACATTTGAAATATTTCTGTCATAGTCCCTGCTATTTCGACACTAACTTCCCTCAATGTCCTAGGGAATATCCTGTCCGGACCTGGAGACTTATCCACTTTTATATTTCTCAAAAGTGTCAGTACGTCCTCTTCTTTGAATCTCATAGTTTCCATAGCTACTCTACTTGGTTCCCTTACCTCACATAATTCAATATCCTTCTCCTTGGTGAATACCGAAGAAAAGAAATTGATCAATATCTCCCCCATCTCTTTTGGCTCTGCAGATAGCTGTCCAGTCTGACTCTCTAATGGACCAATTTTATCCCTCGTTATCCTTTTGCTATTAATATAGCTGTAGAAACCCTTTGGATTTACTTTCACCTTACTTGCCAAAGCAACCTCATATCTTCTTTTAGCTTTTCTAATTTCTTTCTTAAGATTCTTTTTACATTCTTTATACTCCTCAAGCACCTCATTTACTCCATGCTGCCTATAATTATTGTAGATCTCTCTCTTTTTCCGAACCAAATGTCCAATTTCCCTTGAAAACCATGGCTCTTTCCAATTTTTACTATTTCCTTTCAACCGAACAGGGACATAAAGATTCTGTACTCTTAAAATTTCACCATTAAATGTCCTCCATTTCTCTTCCACATCTTTCCCATAAAACATAGAAGAGTACAGCGTAGGAACAGGCCCTTCAGCCCACAATGTCTGTGCCGAATATGATGCCTCGTTATGCTTGCACTTTGGAAACACCAGAAACTGCAGATGCTGGACTCCCAAGCAAAAAACAAACTGCTGGAGGAATTTGGAGGGTCAGGCAGCCTCTGTGGAGGGAATGGACAGATGAGTTTTCGGGACAGGATCCTTCTTCAGACTAGGTCTGGAGTCTGAAGAAGGGTCCCAACTCGAAACATTGGCTGAATATTCTCTCCACATTTGCTGCCTGACCTGCTGAATTCCTGCATCACTTGTTTTTGGCTTAATGTCATTGGTTTTGAAACAGATACAGATACCATCAGAAACAGAAGTGCCTGTCATAACTGAAAAACACAGCTTCATGGCAGATTGCTTCCAGCATTTTATCTTCAGTATAAGACATCCCTGGGTGATAAACTTGTGACTTTTGGTCAGCCCTATTGATGAACAAGCTCCCATGATATGAATAAAATCAAAGCTCCAACACACTGTACTTATTTGCTCCTTTAAAAAGCAGAATTAATTTCCTCTCTCCCTCCACTTTGAATAACTGTTGTTGCTTATTGGTCCTATGTGACTTTTAGTCTTTAGACTTGAGAGATACAACGTGAAAACATGCCTATCGGCCCACCGAATCCACACCTACCAGTGATTATCCTGCACACCAACACTATCCTACACACTAGGGCCAATTTACAATTTAAAGGGCCTGTCCCACCAGCATACGATTGCATGCGTCTAGCGCGACCAAACGTGGTGGCTTGAGGCGTATGGCCTCACGCGGCCGGTCCCACTTCCAACTGTGGAGCCGTCTGGAGCTGGTTCCGACATCATACTGACCAATCATCTGGGCAGGAGGCAGTCCGATTGAATTTGGACGTCGCACGGCGTCAGGCGGTTACATACGTCATCACGCAACGGCACAGCAGGTGGTGACGGCAGCGCTCAACGCCACGCACTAGGCGTACACCGTCAATATGCTGCATACGCCGTCAAGACCCTGCGTATGGCATCGAGACGCTGCGTACGCCCGTCGAGGCGCTGCATACAGCCTCAATGCGGCTGCGGGCCGACGCGGAATTTTTGGACAGTGTCAGTTTTTTGGTGCCCCGCGCGATGTCGGGACCAACCCCGCACAACTGCATACGGCTCCGGCGATCGAAGTGGGACCGGCCCCGCGAGGCAGTACGACTCACGCGACCACGTTAGGTCGCGCTCGCCGCATGCAGTCGCCTGCTGGTGGGACAGGCCCTTCACTGGAGCCTTTAACCTACTACCTGTACGTCTTTGGAATGTGTGAGGAAACCGAAGCACCTGGGGAAAGCCGACAGGATCACACGGAGAACGTACAGACTCCGTACGGACAGAACCAGAGATCAGGGTCTCTGGTGCTGCAAGGCAGCAGCTCTACCACTACGCTGTGTGCGATTGGCCTCATTAATTACCAAACTATGGAGATATGGTTACTTTATTGAGTGAAGTTTGGGTATTGTTCAACTAATGGACAAAGTCGATAAAGGACGTCTGTAAAGCAGAACCCATTGGTAACCCAGGGCGGTCTGTTGTGGAAGCCTGCTTATCCACTTTAGTTACATGCACTTTGCACTTTCTGGTGCACCCGCTATTTTATTTCCTTTTCCTTTGCTAAGTGGGGTTTCAGGCACAGTAAAATTGGATTATTTTGACAATCTGGTATGTTTAAAAGATTTTTTGGAACAAAGGTTCCTTTCATATCCAGAACAGGATAGTATGCCAATGATAACAGAAGTGAAACTTGCAAAGTAATACGATCGTTCACCTTCAATATTAAAGTGGATATAAATTAGTTCTTGATTGCAATTTCAATGGTTTTGCTGAACTATTTACGAAGATTTGGATCTTGCGATAACATGGACACTATTGCTTGAAGAAATGCATTCTGAGTGTTTACCTTTCCATTTTATAGACTTAGTGCAAACTGTTTAATGCATCCATGGTAGGAAACTCTTGACTGGATCATGTTAACTGACTCCTTAATTGCTATTGTTGTATTTAAGTGATAAGTACCACTGCATCAAAGCTGCCTGTTGCACCTGTGCAGTGCTCAATGAGTTCATTAACTGCACCACTAACTTCTACCCTGTCCTTAAATTTGATGGGACAATCTCTGACACCTCTCTCCCCTTTCTTAATCTCTCTGTCCCCATCACAGGGACAGATTATTGACTGACTTCTAGTACAAACCAACCGACTCCCAGAGTTATCTGGAATAAATTTCCTCCCACCCTACTTCTTGCTAAAATGCTATCCCTTAATTTCTCCATCTCTGCCACTTCTGCTCCCCACATGAGACTTTCCATTCTGGCACATCTGCAATGTCTTCGTTCTCTATTTTTTTAATCCTATTATAGTGGAAATTTAAAATAAAAACAGTAAATATGGGAAGCATTCAGCAGATCAGGCAGTATATGTGGAAAGAGAAGCAGTTAATATTTCAACATTGTCTGATCTGCTGGTGTATCCAGTTTCTAATTTCACTTTACAGCAATCACTCTGATCCTCCTTTCACAACTGTACTGCCCCTTAGTTTGTTTTCTATCCCTCTAATTACTGTATTTATTTCCTGAGGGAGTAAAAAAATCACTGATGTAAGTTCAAGCTGTGGTTTCAAATTCCTCAAAGCTACCCCATGCCCTTCACGCACCTTCTGCGGTGGTTATTTGATTCTCTATCACTTCAGGAGACAAATGCAGTAGGATAGGAGGACTGGGAGGATAGAGGTGAACGTCTGGCAGCCAAGGGAATCAGGAGCTTATCAGAGATGGACCTTTAATTGATTAAGAAGATGTCAAAGAATGTATGTGAAAGACCAAGATGAGAATTGGTGATAAGGGTCACAATATTTCCAGCAGCTTTCAAGCAGGTTTTTACATTTCCAATTTATTTACTTTTCCATTACGCCTCTTAGGCTGGTTCTGATTAATTTAGTTGGTTTAGAGATACAGCGCGGAAACGGGCCCTTCAGGCCATCAAATCCGCGCCAACCAGTGATCCCTGTACATTAGCACTATCCTACACACTAAGGACCATTTACGATTTTTACCAAAGTCAATTAACCTACACCAAACTTTACGTCTTCGGAGTATGAGAGGAAACCAGAGCACCTGGAAAAAATGATGCAGTCATGGGGAGAAAGTACAAACTCTGTACAGACAGCACCCATAGTCAATATCAAACCTGGATCTCTGGCACTGTAAGGCAGCAACTCTACCCTGTGTCGTCCTTATCTTGCAATGTAGCTTTTGCCTGGGATTCTTAATATTTATAATATAACTAGACTAAGTGGGACCGTTGGGTCCCAGTCACACGGGAGGCCTGGTCCCCCAACTCAACCCATTCCCCCAATGCAATATTCCACCACTCGCAGGAGGGGGGGGGGGTTGTGGGGGACGGGGGGTTGTGTGTGGGGGGGTGTGTGTGTGGGTGGGCAGGGGGGTTTGTGGGCAGGGGGGCATGGGGGGAGGGGTGTGTGGGCGGGTGGGTTGTGCGGGGGGGGTTTGTGGGGCGAGAGGTGTGTGGGGGGGGGGTGTGAGCTCGGAGAAAACATGGGGGAAGAGCCATGGGGGAAGAGCCATGGGGGAGAGGGGGGCAGCCACCGGGGGGAGGGGAGGGGGGAGGAGGAGCCCGCGAGGGGCACCAGAGTGGTACTGGTTGGAATTATCGGTGCGTTGGGGACTCGCAGCGGGCGCTGGTCACTGGTCGTTCTGTTCCGCCGGGATCAGAGTCTCCGCTTTCCGTTTGGCGACATCTCCGAATCCGGGCTGGGCTGGGTCGGGTCTCCGACACTGGGCTGCTGCTTGGGGCGGGGCTACTGCTTGGGGCGGGGCTGCTGCTTGGGGCGGGGCTGCTGCTTGAGGTGGGGCTGCTTCCGGTCCCTCCGAAAGTCTGGTTGGAAATCTCCACCAGCCATCTTCAGCTCCAGTAAAGACGCAATGTCGCAGGAAGGGACGGACCATCCCAGAGAATGGCAGGGGAAGAGACTAATCCGCGCGGTGCTGACTGGCAGGAGAAGAGATCGATCTGCGCACCCGCGGTTTTTAAGATTTTTAAACCTCGCTAACTTTTACGATATTCAACCAATTGGAACAATTAGTGCATTCGCAGCATAGGAGAACGGTGAGTGAGTTGCGAAAAATCGTATCGCTGTTGTGAACCGTTTTTGCACCAATAGAAAGACCACCAAACCGGAAGATAACAAGATCAAAGTTTTAGTTAAGTATAGAAGATAGATGGGTCACAATTTTGAACATTTTTAGCACTGACAGTTTTCCACCCTGCTGCCTTAAAGTGATCCGCCATGAGTTTTGAGCCACAGTTTACCAAAGTAGTAAAGCCAAACGTGAAAGATTGTGCACATATTACATTTCTTGTGTCTGATGAGTGTTTGCTGAGAAAGGTATCATTATATTGTAACATTTTCTCAAAATATATATTAATATATATTAATACCACTTTCGTTGCCGAAATTGTTCAGCATCTGGAAGGGCACATTAAATTGAAAATGCTTGCTTGCCAATAACGTTTTATATCGAGGACCCAAGGATGCAGGATTCTTTCCCATAGGAGGACCAAGATATTGTGCACTGTGTTATTTGGCTGGAGAGAATGCAGAGAAGATTTACAAGGAAGTTGCTATCACTCGAGGGCCTGAGCTTTCAGGAAAGGGTCTTAGGGGTGATCTTATAGAGGTGTATAAAATCATGAAGGGAATAGATAGTGTGAATGCACAGATCCTTTCACCCTGAGTAGGGGAATCAAGAACCGGGGACATTAATATGAGAGGGGAATGATTTAATAGAAACCTGAGGGGCAGCTTTATCACACAGATGGTGGTGGTTGTATGGTACGAGCTGCCAAAGGAGGAGTTGAGGCAGGTACTAAAACCACATTTAAAATAAATTTTGACAGGTACATGAACAGGAAGGTTTAGAGTGATATGGGCCAAACACGGTGCAAAACAGATGGGTGTAGTATACTGTAGATGTGGCATATTGGTTAGCATGGACAAGTTGGGCTGAAGGGCCTGTCTCTGTGCTGCATGACTCTATGACACTGTAGATTGGCCTTGCATATTTTACACACCGATTAGATCTTCCTTTGGATCCAAGGATTCCTTGGGATTGATTTGAGGTTGGATGGAGGGTTGACATAAACTGACGAGCATAGATTGGGATGATTTAGGCTTCCAATGGATTGATTAGAATGAAAGCAGCTCTGATTTGACCTTGAGTTAAACAAAATGTGTTGGAACAAGGGCCTAATGGAGAGCTATCGTCAGAGGTAAGCATTTTACTTGGAAGACTTATCCAAGATACTTTGCTTCCTGTGGACTTTCCCATCAGCAACACTCGGGCACCATGATCACATGGTTTTGCTTGTGTGACTGTGCCATCAGTGCGTCACAGCTGCGTGAACCGGCAGAACAGACATGGAATGGGTTTCACACCATTGGATGCCATGGTACGTGTCAGGGTGATTCTATATATTGGACCATAGGGGAAATTAAGAAACATTGCTGACTTTGCAAAGAGGCTGAGTGCTTAAACTAGGCGTAGGCCTTGTTTGGTTTGGTTTATTTGTTGTCACGTGTTCAGAGATACAGTGAAAACTTGGTGTTAAAAGCCTGCAGTGTTCAACTCGGTTTAAAATGATCACTTTATAACATTTAAAATAAACACAATTGACTTCAGATGTACTACTGATTGCAGCATTTGCTGAAGTTAGTTAGCTCCATATTTAATGCTATTGAACTGTTAACTGCATTTGGTTGTAAGTTTAGTTTCGAGATACGACATGGAAACAGGCCCTTCAGCCCATCGAGTCCACGCCGACCAATAATCACACGAAACACCAATTCTGTGTTATTCCAGTTTTGCGTCCTACACACTAGGGACAATTTACAGAAGCCAATTAACCTACAAATCTACACGAATGTGGGAGGAAACCGGAGCACCGGCGAAAACCCATGTGGTCATAGAGAGAATGTACAATGCACAGACAGCACCAGTAGTCAGGCTTGAGTTTGGGACTTTGGCGATCTAAGGCAGCAACTCTACCGCGTAAATAATTGTTTGCGTGAGATGTATGTGCAAGACCATCATTTATTACTCATTCCCCAATTTATTTATTTATTTATTTATTTATTTAAATTTTATTTTTATTAGAAGTACGGTAAATTACAATCCTACACAACACATATATCTTAATACATTTTTTGTACCGCTTCATTTTTTTTGAGCTTTAAGAAAAAGGTAGAAGTAAGGAAAGTAAAGAAAGTGCGCGAGAGTCGTGAAGTGCAAGAGTGTTGGGAAAAGAAAGCCCCTTAGAAAAGAAGTTAGAGAAGGAAGTAAAGTGAGAAAATAGACCCTAGAAAAGAAAGAAAGAGAAAATAGAAACAATCGCTCTATTATAACATTAAACTCCGCAGAAAGGGGACTACCAACCAAGTCTGTTTTTGTTGTTTTACCTCCTGATACCACTTATTTATATATTTGTTTTTTTAAATTACTATTGCACCTCATACTTGTAATAGGTCCAGAAACATAGACCACGTCTTTATTACTCATTCCCCAAATCTTGGTGCTGATGTGCTCCTGCCTTTAATCATTACAGTCCAAGAATTGGTAGGCAGAGAATTTCAGCCCTATGTTCAGTTCCATTGAAAGAATGGCAAAGTCAAAGTCAATTTTATTCATCACATACACATTACATGCAGTGAAATGAATTTGCCAGCAGCGATACACTTAAAAGAACACACAATACACAATAAAATTTAACACAAACATCCACCACAGCATTCTTCACTGTGGTGGAAGGCAACAAAGTTCAGCCAGTCCTCCTCCCTTGTTCACCCGTGGTCGGGGCCATAGACCCCCTGTAGTCGCCGTTACAGACGGCCCTCAATGTACAGGCCCTCTCGTCAGGATGATTTAAACCTCAAAGTTGGGACGTTGAAACACACGCTTGGAGGTCCCGAATCGCACTTTCCTACCTTGGTCCGTGTCTTCTGGATGTTATAGGCCGCAGGCCGGCGGTCGGAGCTCTTCTCCGGCGATCCCTAACGAGGGATCCCAGACTGCGGAATGTAAGTCCACGCCACGCCCATGGCAAGAAGCTCCGCGGACCACAGTCCCATGATGTCAACGACACCAGGCCAGCATTCGGAGCACTCCTCTCTGGCGACCCCCAGCAAGGGTTCGCCCGCTCTGCGATGGGAAGTCCACGCTGCGCCTGCTGCTGATGGGCCGGGTCCGACTCCGGCAAAGGCCGCTCCAATCCATGATGTTAGGCCGCGAGGGAGGCGACATGGAAAAAGTCGCCTCTCCGTGGAGGAGGCGGCTGAAAGCAGTTTCCCCTTCCCCTCCCCCCCACCTCCCATATAAGACATACCGATAGACACCCAAACTGACACTAGACACACCCTAAAAAACAAAAAATTTAGAAATTACAAACACGCTGCTGGGTTAAGAGGCTTTGCGGTGGTGGAGGGAAGGATGGTGGATGGGGTCCCAGTCAAATGGGTTAAGTGCCTGTCCCACGGGCATGCGACTCCATGCGGCAAGAGCGACCTAATGTGATCGCTTGAGCCGTACGGCCTTGCGGGGCTGGTCCCACTTCAATCGCTGGAGCCGTATGGAGTTGTGCAGAGCAGGTCACGACATAGCGCAGGGCTCCGAAAAACTGACCGTGTTCAAAATTCCGCGCGGCAACGGCTTGCCGCCCCGCACTGCCTTGACGTCGTACGTCACGCGCGAACTTCCCGCCGACTTGGCTCGAACTTCATGTCACTCACTCGACCTCCGCGCGGCCTGCGATTCTGGTTTGGTCGCCCTCGCCGCATGCAGGCGCATGCTGGTGGGACCGGCCTTGTACGGGGATCACTCGACCTCCACGCGGCCCCCGCTTACGGTTTGGCCGCGCTTGCCGCATGCAGGTCGCATGCTCGTGGGACAGGCCCTTTACTCTATGCTGGATCATTCCGAGTTGGATGTTTCTGGAACTGCACTCAATTTGGTAGATGGATAGTATCCTGTTGTATTCCTAATGGCAGGAAGGGGGTATTATTCAGCATAGGATATCCAACTTCTGACCTGTTCTCTTGCAGCCATAATATTTATGTGGTTGGTTCATTTTGAGTTGCTGTTGACCAGAAACTTGTATGTCAATGCGATAGATTTTTGGTAGAATTGACTTTCAAGGTGCAAGTGTTACTTGCACCTTACCATCCAAGCTGGAATGGAGTGTGCCCCGGTGTAGCCATTTGATGTTTTACTATGTACTTGTGAATAGAACTGAATCCTGGAACTAACAGCAAAAGGAGTAATTGTTGACCTTGTGAATAATCTGACTGGTTATGATGGCCTGAACTCTCCAGTTGTCCTTCTGCCATATTATCACTCACGTATGTCTATTAATCTTGGCCCAAGGTGGGGGAAAAAAATTACCAGAGGTGTGGTTAATGTGTTGGACCAAAAGCCAGAGTTCTGGACCATTGATCCAGAAACATGAGTTTAAATCTCACCTTCGCAGCTGGGGAATTTAAGTTTGACTATCAAAATAAATCTGGGCTTGCTTTAAAATGAAGGTAGATTCCATAATGTAATGTTGAAATGACCAGATGATTGTATAAGTTCAGCAGGTTCATTCATGTTGTTTAGGGGAGGAAGTCTGCTGTATAGTTAACTCCAATAGAGTTGAATCTTATAGATTACTTGGGGGCGATTAAGAATGGGTGATAAAATTAGGCATCATCTGTAACATCTGTGTCTTGCAAATGCATTAAAAAAGTTTGAACTCAGGGTAGGTCATGGATGGTTGTGTGTTCTGTGGGAAAACTCATAATTATCTCAGTTTGGATGTTTAGTCAGTGATGGCTTATATCGTTGGTGCAGTATTCATTTTCATTTTTTGGGTTTGCCCCTCCAAGTGTTTTTTGTCATAATGAATTTGGGATAACCAATCAATTATTTGATGATACACTCATACAATTGACTGGTCTTTAGTTTTACGTGGGTGGAATATCAATTCTTTAGCTACTGGGAAAGGCAACACTGTATGGAATCTTGGAGACTATTCGACGGAAATATTGTATTCACGTCTTAACGGCAAGCGATTGTCTTTAGGGTGTTTTATTTTTCAATCTAAGCAAACACAGACACAAAATTTTGGGCATTTTTCCAGTTTTTTTTTCATTATTTCTTCATAAGATATTGGTACTTAGCTTAAACTGTTAATAGGTGTTAGCATCTTTATATCGGTGATATACTGTATCACATTTGCTAAGTTTTGGTTGACAGTATTACAGTTTTAATCACCCATTAACTGGACCTGATGGATGATCTGTCAGCAATGAAAATTAAAAAGCAACCTTATTTGCATGTAATTGCATATAAAGAAAAAATGGTAAAATAAAATCATTTCTCACCCGCTCCCGTGAAAGCACATGTCATCACTACACAAATATTTCCCATTTACAATTTACAAAAAAATCTCCTCCTAGAATAATGTGTTGATGTTTATCCACATTTTTCTAAACAAGTAACAGCTATATTTTTCTAAGCTGACTATATTATACCTTTGTTCAATCAGTGAGATGTATAATACTTGGTTAAAAAAAAAATTAACATCTGGCATTTAACGATTATGTCAGAGACAATTAAACATCACCATGTAGTTTCTTTGTTTCATGCTCCATCAAAAAATTGTTTGGTACTTCGTATGTCACAGTCCTTTTTATAGATGTAGTAACATCAAATCCTGCTACATTAATTTCTGGTTTGTAAGCAGTTATATTTTAAAATTCCCCCTCTCCTCCCCTCCTCTTGACAGGTAGTGGTGTTTATTATAAAGTACGTGTATAAAGTACTTCTTTATACTCGTAAAGTTATCACTTGTGTAACCTTATAGCTGTAAACATGTGTGAAAAAAAATTGCAATTCTGTTCGCAGGAACGTAGCTGAAAGAAGTCATGTGTTGATGAAATTTCCTTAACCTGCAAAACCAAGCTGTATTTTCCAAGCATCTTCAAGTCATCTTTGATGTTGGAGAAGGACCATATAGTTTCTTTAGAAAATGCAGGTGCTTAATCCTTACAGTTAACTATTCCAGCTGTATGGACCATATGGTTTCCTAAACCCTTTTCCATATTATTATTTAATCCACACCAATTCCACCTTCACATCATATTCCTATATTTTTGTATTCTCTTTGTGTCCAAAATTCTTTCCACCCAAGTCTTGAATATCGACATTATCTCAGCGTCTACACTCTCTTGCATGGAATAGTCTTGCCGCCATCTGAAGTTTATTTTCCTTGTTTCAGTATTAAATAGCATATCTTCAGATTATGATTCCACTCCACCTCCAAGTCGAGATTCTAACGAATTCCTTCTGTGATTGATCTGTGGTGAGTGTTGGAGGTTTGTTTTTGATTGAAAAATATAGCATTGAAACGATCATCCGTTCATGCTAGTTCTATGTTATCCCACTTTCCCCAACCACTCAAAACACACCAGGGGCATTTTTCAGAGGCCAATTAACTTACAAACCTGCATACCTTTGAGATGTGGTTGGAAACTGGAGCACCCAAGAGAGCCCACGCGGTCACGGATTATGTGCAAACTCCACGCAGACAGCACTCAAGGTCAGGATCAAGACTGAGTTTCTGGAGTTTTCCTGGCAGTGGCTCTATCAGCTACACCAGTGCACGGCCCTTGATGGGCGAGCCCTTGTCTTTGCTCATGTTCTTGCAACTTCCCTTGCCAACACCATTGCCATCTCAACAATAGCAGGATGAGGTGGATGAATCACGTAGCAAGCTTTGCCACGGAAGGTGGTGAACTTCTTCAATATGTTGCTTGGCTATGGGAGAGAAAAGGGCGCAGAAAATATTGTAGATTGCCTGTGGCAATGTTGGCACCTACTACCCACTGGAATGAATCCATTCTGTTGCCGGAGGCAGAGGCAGATTACTCAAGAAAAGAAATTGGCCGTGTCATCTCATGATCGTGCTTACATGAAGTTTAGCCATGACCGTGTCAGTAGTTTTTTTTTAAACACAGATTTTTTTGTACAGTATTCATTCAGGCTTTATTTTAGGTCTATCTGTGAGCAATAATGTGTGTGGTTTTGCTGATCAATTACAAAGTTTCACCGAGCAGCAGCCTACATCGGACTTGCATTACACTTTGAAACTCAGTACTTTGTTTATAGCTCATTTTAAATCAAAATGGCATCTGTGCATTTAATAAAATTCTCATTTTATAGCTCTTCCCTCGAGTCCTGAGAAGTGTTTTGCCAAACACTCCTCACATCATAAATTTCAGACTTCGTGACTATTTTTTGAGGTTAAGACAAAATTGCGCACAAATTTCTTTTGATAATGAATAAAAGCAGCAATTACTCTAGATCAAATTAAATGTGTGCAGCCTATTTTAAAATGACTGTAATTAGTAAGGCTCTGTGGCTTCATAAATTTTCAATTCCCTTTATGCAAGACTTCTCTATTATTGAGGTTAATCTAAGGTCTTGATTTATAAGTTTGTGAAATAAAACCACATCAGTCCTCGCTGACTGGTGACCACTGGTCAAGATTCCACTCTCCACTGTTGCAAATTTAACACAAATTTAAATGATTCTTCCCAAAGCTTTTGATTAAAAAAATATATTAGGTTTGTTACTCTCAACTATCTGAGCTAAACAAGAACTTTTGTCATCTTGATGGCACACTTTTGATCTCAAGACCAGTCCAGCTACATCTATTTTATCTTGGCATCACGTTCAGCACCAACATTGTAGGCCGAATATCTGTTCCTCTGCTACAGTGGGCGGCAGAATTGCTGCCTTACAGCACCAGAGATTTGGGTTTGATCCTGACTATGAGTGCTGTCTGTGCTGAGTTTTTACGTTCTCCCTGTGATCATGTGGGTTTTCTCTGCATGCTCCAGTTTTCTCCCACACTCCAAAGTTTGTAGGTTCATTGGTTTTTGTAAATTGTCACTAGTGTAGGGGGTGATCGCTGATAGGCGCGGACCCCGGCTGTAAGACCTGTTTCTGTGCTGTATCTCTAAATATATAAAGTAAAGTAATAATCAATGTTCTAAATCCATTCCATCACTGAAGTCTGGCTACCACTTGAAGCATTGCCCAAACCTATCCTCTCCACTGTTCCAACTCTCATCCTTTGGTTTTGAACTTGAGACTTGATGCATCCAATATTCTCCTGACTGGCTTTTCCTGATCATGCAAGTTTATTCAAAATTCTGCTGCCCAGAAACTAACATACCAGATTTTGTTCACCTATCAGGTCAATGCTCATTGACCAACTGCACATAGACTTTAAACAGAAGTGTGCATTGATTTTAACTATCTTGGCTGCCTTTGAATCTCCTTACCTTTGCACTACTGTCTAGTCCTACAAAACATTGTGTCTTAGCTGTCATCTCGTTATGATTTGTGCATCCCCACTATTAATTGCTCTTTTATCAGTGGTTATGCCGTCATCTTGCTCTTTAAATTTTTACATGTCTTTCCGGATCGCTCGGAGTCTTTACCTCTACTTCTTTAAAATAATCCTTAAAACCTAGCCCATTTTTGAAGACAGAAAAGTTAGTTATAAAATTGCAGACATCGTCAGGACTTATGGAATTGGTGCCGCTGCCAGTTCATTCAAAATCCACCATTTTCAAAACTAAACTATTTATATGTAACCTCTGTGCAGTAATCACCATGATACATTGGCTTTGAGAATACACCTGCTGGTTCACAGTGGGAGGCTGCTGAAGAGATTAGCTTTGGAAACTGACAAAGCAAAACTCTTCTATTGAAACTTGTAAATGTACCAAACCATGTGCCATACGTTAATTATTTAAGCCCATCAAAGCCGCCCATTAGATGTGGAATATTCTGATTTTGTACCACTGTTAACTACACAGTGTTAATTGACCTTTAATGAAATTGTTTTGTTTCTGACTTGTGGGGAAAAAAATCATTATAGACATTTCTTAGAAACAACCTGTCATGGCTATTAAGTTAAATAAAACATTCAATGATTGCTCATAGTATTAAATATCAAATTGATATGTGTATTGTGGGAGGGTGGAGATAGGTTACAATTGCACTGATCCTTTTTAGCATGTGATGTTGTAGTGCGAGAGTAGGAGTGAACGAATCCTTTTCATAATGGCAGGCAGTGGCGAGTGGAGTACCGCAAGGCTCGGTGTTGGGGCCGCAATTGTTTACCATATATATTAATGATTTGGAAGAGGGAATGAGGAGCAACACTAGCAAGTTTGCGGATGACACAAAGCTGGGTGGCAGCGTGAACTGTGAAGAGGATGTTAGGAGGTTGCAGGGTGACCTGGACAGGTTGCGTGAGTGGGCAGATGCATGGCAGAACGTAGTAGCCTGTGAGTTTACCGTAGTGATTCGTGAGTCTACCGTGGACACTCTTTAACTCAGCGGGACAGGCAGCATCTCTGGAGAGAAGGAATGGGTGACGGGATGACGTTTCCAAATTTCTGCTGCGTCTTTGTGTTACTCCAGCACCGTGTGTTCACTTTTTGTCAACCAGCATTTGCCCTTTATTGTGTATGACATTATTTGTATCCGTGGCAGTTGATTGTCGCTCCCTTCAGTTTCCCAGGGGGTCGGGACGGGACTGGAGTTGGGAGGGAAAGATGGGGGGGGGGGGGGGGGAGGGGGGGGGGGGGGGGGGAGGGGAGGGGGGTGGGGTTGGGGTGAATTAGTACGGGAGACAAGTGTACTGACTGTGTGGGCAGACACTTTGGTAGTGATTGCCCATGGGGTTCACTGTCGAGGACTTCATAATGCAGAGAGCATTATAAACAGTGGAGCGATTAACCTTGGAAAGGGGGAACTGCTCTCTGAGTTGGACCCAGGAAACTGAAGCAGGAATTTTTTTGAGGTTATTAACGACAGATAAATGGATGGGAAGGGTTTAGAGGGCTATGGGCCACATGCAGGCAAATAGGACTACCCCAAGATGCCAACTTGGACGGCACGGCCAAGCTGGGCCGAATAACCTGTTTCCGTGTTGTACAGCACCATGACAAAGGCCTATCCAGTGGGATTGACATGTTTTGTATTTTTCCTTTCTAAAGATGCAGTGTATTTTGGTGACTATTGCACACTGCAGGTGAGAAGCGCCTTCAATACCCAGAGAGAAGGGATGGGCAGGATAGGTGAGCAGGAGAGTGGGGTTGTTTGCAGTTGTAGAGGGAGGAGGCAAGGGTGGTACAGTTCCCAGTCTCAGCTCCTGTTCTACCGAGCGTGTGGACATGGACTGGTGGTTTGGTTGGTGGCGGTCCATGGTGTGGCAGAGCCGGCGTGCCCGCTGACTCCCATCCCCCCCCCCCCGGTCCGGGGCCATGCTGGGAGAGAGCCCCCGAGCAGCTACCCCCCCCCCGGGGCGACTGGCACTGACCTGCTGGCGTCGACGACGGGAAGACGGTGTGAAGCCCCCGCGCCCGGTGCAATGGGCGGGGAGCTGGAGAGGGGAGGGAAGGGGTCACACACATGGCTGGGAAGCAGAGGGGTGGGGGTGGCGAAAGACAGGGCAAACAATGAGATGGAGAAAGACAGAAACACCAATGTGCAAAGGAGACTTACAATAGTGCATGATCTCTCTCGCGTTATGGCGGGTGATTGTCGCCTGCCCGCTGTTTCTGATGCTAAAGCCTTGGGATCGTTGCCCTTCGTGTTGGCATGGAGGGGGTGGGGGGATTGTGCTGTTTGATCACCCCCTGCTATCCCCGGGACAGGGAGACAGTGGCTTTTGAGACTGGTGGCAATCACTACCAAAATGTCTGCCCACACAGTCAGTACACCTCCCTACACTTGTCTCCCGTACTAAGTCACCCCCCCCCCCCCCCCCCCCCCCCCCCCCCTCCTCCCCCCCCTCCCCCCCCCCCCTCCCCCCCCCCCCCCCCCCACACACTTTCCCTCCCAACGACCCCCACTGAAGGGAGGGAAACTCCCACAAATAATGTCAAGCAAGAGAGAGAAATGCTGGTTGACTGGACGGTGCGCAAAGACGCAGCCTTTGTGGGTCATATCACCCATAGATTCTGCCAGCCCCGCTGAATCTGTCGTCCTACTCTGCCGCAGGATGGAGCTGCCTTCTTTAACACTGTTGCTACCACCTCCTTGCTGCACAATGGCAGTGAGTGCGGGACCGAGATCCTGCCTAGTTTTTTTAAGTTCTGAAATTGAATAACTTTCAATACTGAATAAGAATATACTTACTGTGTGAGATGCTGTCCAGCTCCTCTATTTGATACTTAAACAGGCTTTCATTTACGGTTGGCTCAAGAGTAACTCGGGAGAGGAACTTGGTAACGTGGGAGAGGAACTTGGCACATCGCAGAAATCAGAAGTAAACGGCAAACTTAGACATACACGTGGGAACTCGTTTAAACTCGTGAACATAAACTTGGATCTCGTTCACAACCACGAGTGTGATTTTTTTCTTTCACTCGGGATCACTTGTGGGTGAACTTGCACCGTGAGATAGGGCCATAAGGCTTGACAGGCTGAATAGGCTCTTTCTATGGGGTAATATTCTAGTGATTCCCAGCAAACTGGTTATAGTCAATCATCAAGAAAGTCAATACCTCTACTTAGAAGATGAGGAACTTGGTCCTGTACTCGTACTAATAGAAACATAGAAACATAGAAATTAGGTGCAGGAGTAGGCCATTCGGCCCTTCGATGGATCCCGTACCTGCCTTCTCTCCATACCCTCTGATCCCCTTGGCCACAAGGGCCACATCTACTCCCTCTTAAATATGTGATTTTCCAGAGATTCACCACTCTCTGTGTTTCACTCTCATCTCGGTTTTAAAGGATTTCCCCCTTACTTAAGCTGTGACCCCTTGTCCTGGACTTCCCTAACACCGTGAACAATCTTCCTGCATCTAGCCTGCCACCCCTTAAGAATTTTGTAAGGCTCTGACTAAGGCTAGAGAGTATAGTCTATCCAGTCTTTCTTCATAAGACAGCCCTGTACCAGGAATCTCTTTCTGAACCTTCTCTGCACTCCCTCTATGGCAATAATATTCTAGTGACCAAAACTTCACGCAATACTCCAGGTGTGGTCTCACCAAGACCCTGTACAACTGCAGTAGAACCTCCCTGCTCCTATACTCAAATCCTCTTGCTATGAAGGCCAACATACCATTCGCTTACTTTACTGCCTGCTGCACCTGCATGAGATCAATGGCATGTCGATGGATCTCGCTGTCCTGTACTCGGCCACATTTGATAATAGTACTGATCCCCGTTTTTCCCGACCTCACATTTTCCACATTATACTCTCCCGACCTTTGAAGGGATCTTTTGCAGCATAATCAAAGACTCACACTCTCATTTCACTCTTACCATCGAGAAGAATGTGTAGGAGTCTGAAAGCCATCACCACCAGGTTCAAGAACAGCTTTTCCCAACAACTGTCAGGCTCTTGAACACTACAGAACACTGAATAAACTCTGAACTATGGACTTTGGTTGGGTGACTGGGCTGCTTTGCACTAGTGTTACGGTTATATCATTCGGCACGGACTAGAAAGGTCGAGATGGCCTGTTTCCGTGCTGTAATTGTTATATGGTTATTTATTTATTAATTTTTTAAATTATGTCTCATCAAGCCTGTATCGCTGCTGCAAATAAGAATTTCATTGTTCTTTTTTTGGCACATGATAATTAAACATTCTTGGTAGAAATATATTTGTTCTGTGCCAACAAGTTGGAGTTGAGGATGGGTGCTCGTATCCAAGTGTTGAGTAGTCCAGAATGGTTTCGGATCCACATAGAATGTGGTTATCAATGCCAAACTCAAAGGCACCATTGTAATCAAACCTGGAACTTGGAGGATCTTGATCTAATTATCTGGAGGGAAGTACAACAGATGGCTCATACTATCGCAAGCATTTAATGCTAGTGCTAAAAGTTATTGCAGACTGTACTTGTGAATTGAATTTCAACTACATTTGACAATGCCTGCATTTTTTTTCCCAAAACAGGAGAAACAATTGATATTTCTCAGCACATTCATTCAAGTTTTAAAATTGCCATTTTTGCATTTGTATTTCAGATTCACAGATATAAAGGATTCCTCGGGGAAGGTGGATTTTAGTCTGCTTTCTCCTGCTAAAAAAGATTACTGGGCCATGCTGGCTTACAATCGTTCGAAGCACTGCAATATTCTCTTCTCGAATGAGCTGAATCGCCGCCTGTCACCTCATGGTGTAACATCCAACACTCTTCATCCAGGAAACATGATGTACTCCTCACTACACCGCAGCTGGTGGCTGTACACCCTACTGTTTGCCTTGGCTCGTCCTTTTACCAAGTCGATGGTAAGTAACCAGCTATCACAGCACTTTCTGATGTTGGTTTGCATGTCATGGGAGGTGCCTGTTCAAAGTAAAAGAAACAAGAGCTGTATGCATTACGTCCTTGGCAATCCGAATTAAGATTGGTGCTTTGCAGAGTGGAACACTTGAATTGGTATGCTGCAGTGGTTGCGTTTGAAGAAATGAGCAGAAAAATATTTTTGAATGTAATCATTCTTGGAGCAGGTGGGCCTAACTGGAGAGGCCACTGTCATATCAACTTATCCAAAGTATGCAAGACCTTCTGGCAACATGGGTTCATTTAGAAAATGAGCTGTTTCACAGGGAAATTATGTTACATTATCTTGTTAAGTATTAAGTAATTCTGAATGCATACAGTTCCGTCGATGCTAGCAATGTCAGAAAATGTTATTGCACAAAAAATGCTCTGTTCGATCAAATTAATGCAGTCAAACAGGTAACTTTAGTCGACTGCTGTTCCAGCATTGTGTAAAATGTCTACATTATGTTGTTGAATCGTAAAATTTCATATATGGATGATTCAATATATATATATATCTGTTGAATCATATGATGATTATATATGCAATATGACATGTTCCAGTTTTATGGTTTTTGAGAGAATGGTATTGGAATTTTAGCAAACGGCCACCAAACCTGTCTTGAGCAATGGTTTAATGATGTGGTCCATTGTCCATGTTTGGTTTTCATGTCTAGAGTCATGTGTGAGACCACATTTAAGTTGACCAATTTGAAGTTGGTCATTAACCTCGTGGGAAGTCCATTATGGTTGATGGTGCCCCATATTCTTTATGACGCTTTCACACGATTGAGGATGAGCTGTAAGTTGAGGAGAGACTTCTCTTCCTGAATTGACTATATTTCTTTAATAGAGTTTTAAACTAGGCCCATCAGCTCACTCAGTCTGCATTGACCATCTGTTTATATTAACACACCCATCTACACAAACTCTGCACTAACCCAGTCTTTTTTTCCCCAGTTGCCCATCAATTCATCCCAGGTTCTATCACCCATTGACACAAAGGGCCATTTACAGTGGCAATGACGCAAAGTATCTGTGCTTCGTTGGCCATGGGAAGTAACCAGAGCAGACCTGTATGGTCGCACGGAGACCATGCTTCAGAGGTCACGATTGTACCTGGGTTGATGAAGTTCCACCAGCTGGGTCATTGTGCTATCCAAATGTGGCATTAAAACTTCGTTATCCTTGCTCCCCTTTCTTTAGTTAGTCTTGATTATGTGCAGTTAAAACAGTCATGAAGTGGACAGCCGCTTACATCTTAAAAGCCTCTTGAAGTTTCCCGTTACAGTTTTATTGCAAGTGACCAGATTGTAAAACCCAGTTATAGGTCAAGTAGCCTGTGATTTCAGCAATAATTTTTGATGGTATGTTTTGGGTGAAAGGATTAGCATCTGCCACAGTGAGTAAATGCAGTAGACCTTCATATTTTCCACATGCTTTCTTAATTCATGATTGCAGAGCTGGTATATATTACATTTGGCATCAACAAATATATTTATAGTAATTTAACAGATTAAAATTTACTTATTTATTGACAGAATATTCTATTTTTTGTTTTTTTTACTCTTTGTATCTGACAATTATGATCATTGCTATACCTTACACCTATCATAGTAAGGCGAAAGAGGGGGATAAAAGCCTTTGCACAATCAGTTGCTGGGAATACTTGATATTTTTCATGTCAAGATGCGATACATCCTTCATGATACATAAAATAAATTTGAACATTTATTTACAGAAGTATTTTAGAAATGTGAACTGATTACACCAAATGAAACAGGCTTCGTGTATGAACTGGTTTCTCTGCGATGCTATTTGAAATTTGTAGGCTTGTCAAGCAGATTACCATTATCCAGCGATTTGCACAATCCTTCATTCAGACAAATATTTTTCTTGGCAGGTTATGAGTGGAAGACTAGTGTGTGTTTGAGCAGCCAGAGCTTAGCAGACGTTTCAAGCGACCAAAATGTTTTTTTTTCCCCCTTCTCAATGTGATGGATCAAAATGCCCAGAGCGTGCAGAAATTTCTGAGACTATTGGGTTACTTTACCGGTTCCAGTGGGTTGCCATCCATTGTACTGGAGTTTTAACAGATGTGCTTTCTTCTGTTTATAGATGGGATGCAAACCAACTCATGTTTCACTGTTATAAATTATATTTAGTTTAGTTTCGTTTCAGTTTAGAGATACACCATGAAAACTGGCACGTCGGCCCACCAAATTTATGCACCAAGCTGTTACTTTGGTTGTGGGCACCAGGGGCGCCGGGGAGATGGCCAGCCCTGCCAGCAGTCTGTTCATTGTTTTCATCTTTTTGTTATTTTTATTGTTTGTTAAAAGTTTGATTTAATGTACTTCGGTTTGTTTTATGTGGGGGGGAGGGGCGGGGATCGGGGGAAACTTTTTTTCAGGTTCTTACCTTCCCGGAGATGTGATCATTTTTTGGATCACATTCTCCGGGCTCTGCGGCCTACCATCGCTGGATCTGAAATCTGCCTCGGACTGTCGTGAGCCCCACTTAACATCGGAGCGGATCCCTTGCCTGGGAACGCTCCCACCACGGCCTGCGGACTTTCTATCGAGGGCTCGCAGTCTCGGGAGAGGCAAGTCAGGAGCTCCAACGCCGCAGAAGGTTGAACCTGCCCCGACGCGAGGTTTGATCGCCCGGCGTGGATGAGTTGACAACCCCCCGATGCAGGAGCTGAATGCCTCAATGCGGAGGGCCTGAACGCCACCGGCTACGGGAGTCAAGATCATCCCATTAACGGGGGCCCGAGGCCCCCGACCAAGGAAGAACACAAGGGAAGGACTTGAACTTTATTTCGCCTTCCATCACAGTGAGGAATGTGTAGGAGTCACTGTGGCGGATGTTCATGTTAAAATGTGTTTTTGAGTCTGTTGCTTTTAATTGTATGACTGACCTGGCCAGTGAAATTCCTCGTATGTTGCAAAACATACTTGGCGAATAAAATCTGATTCTGATTCTGATTCTTTTCCAATTCATTCAAATTGTTATTTTGCTTTGCAGCGTATTACTTCGCTGAACTTGATTCAAAGCAGGAAGTTCATTGCTGCTATTGACATATCTCTATATTATAGCTAGAATCTAGGTATCTGAATACAACTTTCGATTTTGCGTTCCCCATCCTTTGTATACAGAGTTTTGGATTAATAGGACATTTTTAGTAAGCAATGTGCATTATCATTTTGCAATGAAGTGAATCTCATTTCCCCAATTTTACTGCACTTTATCTCTTTCTGGTTTGCAGTGAAAGTAAGTATTCTATTGTTTTTGAGTAGAATTATTTTATGATATAATTTTATTTTCGAATAAACTACCATTATTTTAGTGCTTTTAATATGTCATTTCGATTTTAATTATGCTCGCGAAACGGAGAAAATATTTTTTGTCGTTCATGTATTTATAGTAACTATAAAATTTATAATATTTGTTCAGCTGGATACACCATATAACTTATTTGAAATAAAAGGAAATCTCTTCTGACGTTGCACGTAAAGGATAGCATGAGAAACACCTTATAATTTTTAACAGGAGAATTGTACTGTTGAAAATACAGCGATAAAGCTTAGCCCTGCTTCCAAAAGAAAATATAACTCAGAAATAGGTGAATGCTCAGAATCTTTTACTCAGGGTAGGGGAATACAGAACCAGAGCACATACTTTAAAGTGAGAGCGGAAAGATTTAGTGGAAACTTGAGGGGCAACCTTTTCACACAGAGGACGGTGGGTAAAAGGAACAAGCTGTCAGGCAAGCTTGCTGAGGCAGGTACTATAACAGCATTTAAAAGACCCTTGATTAGGTACATGGATAGGAAAGGTTTAGAGGTATTTGGGACAAACACAGGGAAATAGGGGCTAACTCAGATGGGGCACCATAATAATAATAATAATAATAATAATAATAAATACTTTATTGATCCCCTCAGGGAAATTCAGTTGTCCAGAAGCCCCCAACCAACAAACCCACAGATTCAAAACGAACGCAGACAGAAAATACATAGAATACACTGTGGACACTACCTGAGAGCAATAAATACTTAAAAAGACCAATAATTAACAATTAAAAATTAAAAATTGCAAAAATGCATCCCCCTACAGCCTAGTGGTCCGAATTATAAAATCTAATGGCTGCAGGGGTGAAGGATCTCCATGGTCTGCATAGACAAGTTAGGGCAAAGGGCCTGTTTCTGTGCTGTATGACTATGATTAGGTTTGTATCGGAAAGAACTGCAAATGCTAGTTTAAATCGAAGGTAGACACGAAATGCTGGAGTAACTCAGCGGGACAGGCAGCATCTGTGGAGAGAAGGAATGGGTGACGCCTCGGATCGAGACCCTTCTTCAGACTGAGTTACTGCAGCATTTTGTGTCTACCTGACTCTATGTTTAAATATTTCTGTATGTCTTTTTTTGGATTGGAAGAAGTGAGTTGTAACATTGCTTCAAATTTAAATATATTTCTAGATCATTTGCAATAATAATACAGAAATAATTTCTTAATAATAAGTTGGCAGAAGAAAAATTGCATATAGAACCTGATAACCTTGTTATTCCCTCAGCCACTGTTAAACAGTAAAACAAGTACTGAC
The DNA here is from genome assembly GCF_028641065.1 of Leucoraja erinaceus. Taxonomy (NCBI): domain Eukaryota; kingdom Metazoa; phylum Chordata; class Chondrichthyes; order Rajiformes; family Rajidae; genus Leucoraja; species Leucoraja erinaceus. The sequence continues at coordinate 26,803,628 of NC_073393.1, read as the reverse complement.
ATTAAAAACATTAATTTTGAAAAATGGTCCATTTAAGCTTGGTTTGTGTTTTTACTGGACATTTGAATACGGTGACACCATGAGCATACCATCAGCAAATGATTGTTTGTATCATCTCCTTGAAGGCAGCTCAGATTAGATAACAGAGTGGTGCCTTTACCCTGAGAAGAAATTTAAAAAATAGCACAACATTACAAAGAGAAAAGAAACGAGATGAGGAATAAAATAATTCATAATGTCACAGAAACAGATCCTTCGGCCCAATTTGTCGATGCTGACCAAGATGCCCCATCTGTACTAATCCCACCCACCTGCGTTTGACCCATATCCCTTTAAACCTTTCCTATCCATGTATCTGTCCAAATGTCTTTTAAATGTTGTTATGGTATCTGCCTCAACTAACTCTCTGTCAGCTCATTCCTTATATATCTGGAAAATGTTGCCCTGCAATTTTCTAATATGTTTAACATGAGTGGGGAGAGATCTATGTCATCTAGTTTTTGATTCCCCTATTCTGGGTAAAAGACTCTACCCTATCTATTCCCCTCATGATCTTATACACATCTCTAAGATCACTGCTGATCCTCCTGTGCCAAGGAATAGAGTGTCAGCCTGCCTAACCTCTCCCTATAGCTCAGCCCTCAAGTCCTGGCAATGTCCTCGTAAATCTTCTATGCACTCTTATTAGCTTAACAACATCTTTCCTTTAGTATAGTAACCAAAACTGAGCACAATACTCCAGATGTAGCCTCACCAAAGTCTTGGACAAAAGCTCATGAAGGATTTTTTTAAAATATTTGGGAGGTGGTTGAGAAAAAAGGTATAAATATAATTACCAAACTCGGTATAGCCCATATTAAGATTTCAGTAAGTGCATACATTTGGAGAAAGCTGTGGGGAAACATTCAAAGCACTGTGGGATACAGGATCAGTAACAGATGGCTGCTGTCCTTTGTAACTATTTTGACTCAGTTGATGTAGACATGTAGCTGAATGCTTAGGATTTAAAAAAAATAAGGGGAAGGAGAGGTGATGGGGTGGGATGAGTGGCAAATGAGTTCTGAGTTTCTCCTTGTACTCCGCCTGTAGTGGAAGCTCCACTCATGCATGTAGATGGAGCCCCTGCCAAAGGTATGGATACGAGATTGGGCTAAACTCCAAGAAATTCATGCCATAGCATTAAAATTCACCTCATAGTATGAGAATCACCACAAATAGGTGATGGCATAAGGACTAAAAAATATTACATTCTGAGATATTTCTTGTGCAAATAGCAATTCAATATATCCGTTGAATAGATTAAATCTGGATGGATATTTTGAGGTAATGCTGAATACAGAGACTGTTTTTCCAAATACAAATAAAATTTAGTTTCAAAACCTGAAATGGATCAAAGCTTTCCAAATAAATTGTTCATTCTTGAAATTGATGATGGGTATGTAAATTTGAAATACATCTGCAAGAAATGGGAGGGCGCTTCGGTTAATATGGAACATATAGAAAGATTTATTATTTTGTTATATTTATACCTTCACCTGAGAATATTGAAATCTAAAGAGTCCGTTAAAAATTAGAACTTTTAAGTGTTCATCAACATTTTATTTTTGTGGAAGCTACTTGATAAGTTATTGGAAAGGCCCAGGGAAAGGGAAGGAGCTTTGCAAATGTATATAAACTGAGAGAACAGGATGATGCAAAGTTTAAGTAATTAGGAGAGCAACATCAAGATGGAAATAAATGCCATATGCAGTAATGCAGGGATTACTTTTGGGCCATTTTGTAAGATTAATTAACACAAAACATATTAAGGCTTCTATTAAAATTGGACAGAGCAATATCATAACATTGTGTTAAGCGCTTGCTGGCTAATACTGTGAACAATAGGTCAGTGTGTATGGGGAGTGGAGACTAATATCGTGTAGCTGTTTACGTAGCATCTTCTGTACAGTCACTTTGGGAATATTGCAATTCAACACTTTATTAAAGTAAATTACTTTGGTGTCCATAAAAAAATGCTGAACACTAAAATAAAATTTTCAAATTGTATAATACTACATGGGATGTGATCCAAAAACTGTTCATAATCACTAACGGTTTCACAAGCCTAGTTATGATTTATGTAGAAATCCTATTTGACTTTATATGCAGTACTATTTGAATAACATTCAAAAAATATCTTAATGGCTATAATTTTCTCCATGGAATTCCCAAGACTGTGTTATTTTCTGCTAACAAATCCAGGTTTCTAAACCAGCACTTCTCAATTCCATTCTTAGCTGTGCACTATCCTGACTAGGAAATATTGTTTTGTTCGTCTCCACTGGGTCAAAATCCTCACACACTCTACATGCTAGCAATGTGGAAGTATTTTCAGTGAATGTAGAAAGTAGCTTACCAACATCTCCTCGACAGTTTGGTATATGTGATAAATGTTGGTCTTGTTTGCAATGCTTGTTTCGGATGAATGTGAAGGAAAATGATCAGAAATGACAAAATGCTGCAGTAACTCGACGGGTTAGGCAGCATCTCTGGAGAATGTGGATGGGTGACCTTTCGGATCGGGATCCTTCTTCGGACTTGATAGTGGTGGTGGGAGGGGGGAAGCAAGCTGGAAGAGGGGTGGGGGCAGGACAAAGCCAAGCTAGTAATAGATAGATACAGGTGAGGGTTATTTAATGATAGGCTGATGATTGGATAAAGGCCCGAGTTGAAAAGACAGAAGGAGTGAAACAAAAAGAATGAAGAGTTGTGAATTGTTAAGCTAGAGGAAGGAATGCAGGTGGAAGTGGTGGGGAGACATGTGATAGTCCAGGCGGGGCACGGGAGAAACGTGTGAAAAAGAAAGGGTGGGGGAAGAAGCGAGGGGGGTGTGGTAGTTACCAACAATTCAATATTCATACCAAAGATAGACACATGGTGCTGGAGTAACTCAGTGGGTCAGGCAGTGTCTCTGGAGGAAAAGGATAGGTGACATTTTGGGTCAGGACTCTTCATACCATTGGGTTGTAAGCCACCCAAGTGGAATGTGAAGTGCTGTTCCTTCAGTTTGCTTGTGGCCTCATTCTGACAATTGCTTCTCTTAATTATACCAGTCTTAAATTTCTGACCATTCCTGGAGTAAATGTGTAACTAAATTTATGTGTAACTTGTTATTATTTACGACCTCTCATTTTGGATTCCACTATGGGCGGCACAGTAGTGCAGCAGTAGAGTTGTTGCCCAACAATATCGGAGACCCGGGTTTAATTTTGACCAAGAATGCTGTCTGTATGGAGTTTGCATTTTCTCTCTGTGGCTGTGTGGGTTTTTCTGAGTGCCACGGTTTTCTCCCACAATCCAAAGACATACAGGTTTGTAGGTTAATTGGCTTTAATAAAATTGTAAATTGTCCCTAGTGTGTAGGGTAGTGTTAATGTATGGGGTGATTGCTGGTCGGTGCAGACCTGGTGGGACGAAGGGCCTGTTTCCACACTGTATCTCTAAGTCTAAAGTCTATAATTTTACTGAGTTATTTGAAAAAAAAGTATAAACCTCAGCAAGTCTTGTTAAAAGTGGATATTTTTGATAACTAGCATTTTGGTGTGCTAAAAATTCAATACCTGTTAGTTAGGAGAACACCTTTGCACATTGAAGCCGTTGGTATTAACACCATGGAACAACACCTGAAATCTTTGTGTTATTGTGTTAGTAGTCTTGAAGTTGTATTAAACATGGGTTCTAACCATTTAAGCATTAAAACAATGTTAAACAGAAAAAAATCCTAAAGAATGCAAAAACCCAGGGAATGGGTGGTGCTGTGTTGACTCTGGTCCAGATTATTGAAATGTAGCTCATCTCGCTTTACATCCTGTGAGCCTACAATACGAAAGGGATTTGAGAGAGTTTCAAGCCGTAAGTATTGCATACGCATTCAAAGCACAAAATGCCACCCTTGACACCTAATAGACAGCCTCTCAGATATCTCAATGATGCTTTGTAAGGGGTATTAAAAATATTACAATGGCACATGTTAGAAATTCATTGTTAGGGCGGAATAATGGCTGTTTACCTCTAGTTCGGGTCCTTAGGTTTGGGAATTTATAACCTTATTGTTGGCTGCCAAAAGCACCTTTAATTTCGCAGCAATTCCGGGTGTCTCGAGCAGCAGAGTTAAAACTAATAAAGGGTCATGACCTAAAACGTTCCCTGGCCATGTTCTCCAGATATGCTGGTTTACCCACTGCGTTATAAAACCACTTTTTGTCCTTTTCGATTCAAAACCAGTGGTGAATGGCGAACTTACTCATAGGAGCAGAATTAGGCCATTCGGCCCAGCAAGGGTCGAATGGACTAATTCTGCTCCTATGTTCTATGGTTTTGTAGTTCAGCACAGTAGATTGGAGATCATAGTTATACAACATAGAATCAGGCCTTTCGGCCCATTGTCTATTGCAACCATCTAGTAGCTGAACTGGTATGAACGGGTGATCAATGGTCTACGTGGATTCGGTGGGCTGAAGGGCCTGTTTCCCATACTACATCTTGTAACAATCAAAAACCTTAAACCAGTTCACTCCGGTCTTCAACCTCTGCCATGGGGAAATCTTTCTTCCTATGAACCTTCTCACCCCAGATAATTATGTATACGTATCAGGTTCACCCTCCGCATCCTCTGCTCCAAGGTAAAAAAAACGCAGCCTATCCAATATCTCATCTTAACTGAATTAGGTACATAGAAACAGTACCGAACAGGAGCAGGTCCTTCTGCCCACAATATCTGTGCCGAACATGATGCCAATCTTGATTCTTATCTGCCTGCACAAAACTCATATCCTTGCATTCCCTGGAGATCTCTGTTCTATCCTAGGCAGCAAAGTTGCTGTAAGCAAGTCTATAGCTTACTGTTCTATGGTATAGTGGGTATGTACACCATTATGGAATAATATAAATTACATTTTACGTTTTGCTTTCAAATTATATTTCTATTTGTGATTAATGCATTTTCACTAAATGTGAATTCCAGTACTGAGATTCATCATCTTTTGTTCTTTAGCAGAACCCCCTTTCAGCATGAGGGGAGTACTCTCCCATTCCTCCAGACACTCTTTGTCTTCAGATATACTGTGGTCTTTTGAAAGCTTGTCCCATAAATCGTGCGATAGAGAAACAAAGTTACGCAAAACATTTTTTTAAATTAATCGACTTCGGCAATAAATTACAGAAAGGGAGCCACGTAAAAAATAAAAACCATGCAACGAGGAGTGGTGCTCTAATGCAGTAAATCAATCACATAATTATGGCAAAGCTTGAGGGGTAGCCGGTATAGGATGGAGGAGCAGCATCAAGGCTGCAAAGAAAAGGTGATTTTGGCTCGAGGATTTTAACTAAAGGACGATTTTTTTTTACCCTTCTTCATTGCATATTCTTAGCCAATCACACCACCCAAAAAAACATTATTTCTGGAACAACTTAAATGAAATGATCTGGGAGATGTCTGATATGCAAAGGAAAGTTGTAATAAAGAGGGAAATTATTAACAAAAAAATTAAAGGAAGTAATTGGCTTAGAATGTCACACTTCAAGCGTGATCCACATAATGCAAGCAGCAATTCATCTAAGTGATTTATTAGAATGCCTGCTGGCTTTGATTAGAAGCCAGGGACTGGGGAATTTTCACCACCTAATCTTAACTATTTCTGTTAGTGTTCTTATAATGATACGTTAACCGTGTTTGCCTCTCAAATGGTCAGGTTTGTTCAGCGAGACTAAAGCTTATTTTAAACTTCAAGCAGCCTTAATAATAGCTGGCTTGGATCACTAAACCATGGTTCCCTCTCTGGAAGAGTTTTTTTTAAATACATTTCTTCTGTAACTTTAACAAAGAAATTGTTTATGTTCATTACGATACATTTTTTTTGAAGTCAATTTATGCAGTTTTTATTTTCCTTAATTTCTTTCTCATGTTGTAGGTGTTTGCTTTTGTTTTTTTAAAGTTGGTAGAACTTCTGCCTCACAGTGCCAGGGGCCTGGGTTCCACCCTGACCTTGGCTGCTGTCTGCGAGGAGTTTGCTCGTTCTTCCTATGATTGAATGTGTTCCCTCTGCGTGCTCCGGTTTCCTCCCACATCCTAAAGACGTGTGGATTTGTAGGTTAAATGGTCTCAGAAAATTTCCCCCAGTGTGCAGGGAGTGGATGAGAAAGTGGGAAAACATTGGACTAGTGTGAACAGTTGATCAATGGCCGGCGTGGACATGGTGAGCCACCTCTATCTCTAAACTAAAACTAAAATTGAGCCTTGACATTGACGTGTTTCTAATGGTACTCTCTTACTCATATACCCTCAGGCGAACATACTGAACAGGATTTTTCCATGAGAAGCATCAAGCCTATGTGTTCAGTCAATGGCAAGGATTTAAAGATGTGACATACAAGCAGGGAGAGAGCCTTTTCTCCTGATCCTAGGCTCTGTTTTCATGAATGGAGAACTTTAGATTTTATTTATTAAAAGCACTACTTTTGCAACTACCCAATTGTGGTTGCACTTGAAATTTGTTCTTTTTTTTATCAATCTTTGCCTAGCTTTAAACTTAATGTGGATGGATTCTATTATTTAATTGCAATGGAAATGACAAAATCTCCACGATAGTCACACAGCTGGAGTGTAGCACTAGTTACATTTGTGCTGCAATGTGGATAACATGCCTGAGCACTGATAGAATTTACAATCAAAAATCGTTAAATTAGCCAGAGTAAGCGTGTGAGACTGGATGGAAAGTTCTATCAGAGAACTGGTAAAACTCATATCGGCCAAATAATCGCCTTCTACATTGTAAATGATTCTGTCGAATAAATAATTTGTCTCTGTTCATTTGATGGAAGCATATGCTGATTGCCCTGAAGCCTGAAAGATATTCAGTAAAAAAACACTTGCCAGTTTTTTTGAAAGATTATTCCTGTTTTGCTTTTTTTTTTGCAAAGGAAGATTGTTTGTTGTGCCACTAAAAATGTTCGTTCTGGGTGAAAAAGATCTACTCAAATTCATAAAAACATTTATTCAAGTGTTTGCTTTAGAATGTCAATTTGGTAGACTTGATCGAACCTTTATGCCTGAAATTTGAAACTGCATTTAATTCCCTAAATTCCTATGTTCTATGTTACTTTGAGCATAATACACTACAGCACAGGAACAGGCCCTTCAGCCTACATTGTTTGTGCCAGCTAGGAAGCAAATCTAACTTGATCTCACTTTCCCACACTTGGTCTTTATCCATCATTTCTCTGTCTGTTTATATGCTTGCATGTCCATCTAAATGCCTCTTAAATGTTGCCATTGCATCTACTTTTTTTCCCCTCTCTCACCTTAAAATAACGCCTTCTAGTATTTGACATTTTCACCCTGTGAACAAGGCTAAGTATCTTCCCCTCATAATTTAATATACCTCCTTCAGGTCAACCCTCAGCTTCTGAATCTCCAGATAAAAGAAGTACATGTCCACCACCGATTTTGCGGCATCCAGTGGGTCAGGCAGCATCTCTAGAGAACATGGATAGGTGATGTTTCAAGTCGGGACCTTTCTTCAGACTGAAGAAGGGTAACGACCAGAAACATCACCCGAGTTTTAGGAAGAGTCCTGACCTGATAAGTCACCTACCCATAACCGCTGAGTTACTCCAGCACTTTGTGTCTTTTTCTATAAACCGACATCTACAATTTTATTTTGTCTTAATCACCTATCAGTCGTGTGTGGGACCTACAATACTTCGTCACTCGTACTTGAGTAAGAGCATGACAACTAATCTATAGTATAGCGATGTGTGCAGAGATGGCTGATTAGACTGGATTAGGCAGATATACAAGATTAGACTGCTGCGTCTGACGACAGGGTGAATGTTTTTCAAGGCAGCTTATCAGTTACAAAGAGCTTGCTGAAATCCTGAGTCTATACAAACGTAAATTTGTTCTTAATTTGTAATCTTCCAAAGCTGTGGTAGAATTTTACCAACAACTGCAAAGGCAGCAATGCTCATATATTTTTCCTGTGACTTTGGGATTATTTATAAAAGGATTAAATCTCCAATGGATCAGACGCCACTTTAAATATACAAGTGACTTGTTTTATTTTCCTCAATCATGGCTAGGCAGACTTGATGGAGAAAAATGATTGATCAAATTAAATAAAATTTCAATGTGAATAGGTTTATTTATATCTATTAAATATTGGTTTAATTTATATTTTGTTTAGCGTTTATTTTGTAATCGGAATAATGAAAGTCAAACAAACCAAGGTGAATAGATAGTTTTTGTTTTAGAGATGCAGCATGAAAACAGGCCCTTTGGTCCACAGAATCCACGCTGACCATTGATCACCCATTCACACAAGTTCTGTTATCCCACTTTCTCATCCACTCCATACACACTAGCAGGGCCATTTTACAGAAGCCAATTAACCTACAAACTTGCACATCTTTAGGATATGGGAGGAAACTGGAGCACCCGGAAGAAACCCACCTGGTCAGTGAGAATGTGCAAACTCCACACAGACAGGGCCAGGGGTCGGTATCGATCTTGGGCTCTGTGAGACAGAGCGTCTATCAACAGTTCCACCAGCTGCGTCACTGTACTGCCTTGGTTGAGGTCCTCGGGCTGGTAAATGTTCCTTTGGTGGCGATAACATAATAGATATCTGACACATATAAAGTTTAAAGGAGATGTACGGGCAAGTTTATCGCACAGAGTGATGGATCCCTGGAGCACATTGCCAGGGGTCGTGGCGGAGGCCGATACATTAATTATGTTTAAGTGGCTGATGGATAGACACATGGATATGGATCATGTACAGGAAAATGAGATTAGTTTATCTTGGTATTATGTTTGACACAGATATTGTGGGCAAGGGCATGTTCCTATGCTGTGATGTTCTGTGTCCTAATGCTTCAAGGGTTTGATAGGGTGGATTTCGGGACGGTCGTTCCATTGTCTAGAACCAGGGGTAACTGTTCAGCTAAAGGCAGAGGCCATGCAGATATGGGGAAAATTGCTTCACTTTTTAAATTTAGTTCAGAAATACAGTGGAAACAGGCTTTTCGGCCCACTGAGTCCGCGCTGACCAGTGATCCCCACATACTTACAGTATCCTCCACAAACTAGGGACAATTTTACCAATGCCAATTAGCCTACAAACCTGTACGGCTTTGCAGTATGGGGAGAAACTGGAGATCCTGGAGAAAACCCTTGCAGGTCACAGCGAGAGAGTACAATTTCCATACAGACAGCACCCTTAGTCTGGATCGAACCCGTGTCTCTGGCACTGTAAGGCAGCAACTCTACCGCTGCGCCACCGTGCTACTCGAGAGACGGCGCCACTGAGAGACTGTGAAATCTTTGGAATTCTTTTGGAACCTAGAAGACTGTAGAGGTTCATTCCAAAAAAAAAAATCAGTTTTTGATTACAAAGGTGAATGAAGGGACGTGGGGCTGATGCAGGAAAAAAGGAGCAGAACCGAGAGAAGCTGGTAATGAGCGATCCGTCACGATCTAATGAATAGCAGAGCTTGAAGGAACCGATACTTTACTCCCACTACTATTTCTTATGTTCTTAAATCTTAAGGTCTAAGAAGTATTCAAGTGCCATGTTGCAATGTGTGTTAATTTTCAAATTCTTGTTGACATCTGACTCCTTTTTGGATAATTTCCAAGGGCTTTCCTATCAGCACATTTTTGCCAGCATTCTGGTTTAATTTGAGCATGTTTGCATGATGTATTTTGCAATCAAATTGCATTTTCAATTTATTTTTTGCAGAGTAATGTTTTCCATGACTATGTAAATGTATATTGGCTCAATTTTTGCCAACTGGAGAAAATATATGCATTTGATAAGTTCAAGGTTTAACTGCTTCAAGTGCAGCTCATGAGTCCACAGTTGCCAATTCAGTCATGGTATATGGTACTGTATGACAGTAAGTAGAATTTGAGTTACTTGCCTCCATCTTAAAGCTAGCGATTCTGATGACTTATCAACTGTCCAGAGTACGGAGATTGTACTGCAGTTGTAAACTGTTTGCAGATGACTCTTGTTTAATATAATGCAACAGTGAATAATTCTGCATTTCACAGTTGACTGGGCCATGCATTATGTTGCTGAGTTCTCAATTATGAATTGCATTGTTTTGGTTTAAATCAGATGATATGAAGAAAGATAGGATAAAGTGTTGCAACAAAAATACTTCCACTGACTTGTACAAATGTTACATCCTTAACTTAAGCACATTATCCTGTGTATATATAATTCATACAATCTATAATCTTTCTTGATTAACTAAATGCAAAATATATTTTCCTGATTAGGTTTTACCCTGGTCCAGTGCAATTAAAAAAAACCCATCCTTGTATTAATAAAGCTGCATGTCCAAAGTTGCAGAAATTAGTTGCAATAGCACAAATAAGACGGGACCAGAAATAATTGGAGATATATTGAGAATTATGAGTTGCAAATTATGTTTATAAACAATGCAACCTTATAGCACAAGTATACCCAACCTCTCCTCCCATCGGCTCTGACCTCCCTTCCATCGAGGGGATCTATACCTCAAAAAGGCGGGCAATATCATCAAGGACCCGCACCACCCTGGCCACTCACTCATCTCCCTGCTGTCGGTGGGCGGCGCGACTCTCGTCAGCAGCGGCCTCTGCAGTCCGTCTGTCTGTTTATTATTTTTGTCTTGTTTCTATGTAGTTTTTATTTATTTTTTTGTCGGGGTGTGTGTGTGTGTGGGTGTGGGGGGGGGGGGGGGGGGTGGGGAACTTTAAAATTTTTCCCCTGCACGGGAGACCCGACCTTTTCTTTGTCGGGTCTCCGTTGTCGTTGGGGCTGCAACGTGGAGCGGCCTCCAACAGGAACGACCTGGGGCTCCAGTCGTGGAGCTGCGGTCCTACTCACCTTCGTGGAGCTGGCCGAGTCCGAGCGGGTGGAGCTGTGGTGGCGCGCTGCTGCGACCCGACCCCCGGAGATTCGGAGGCTGCAGCTGCGGGTCTGGCGGACGGCAACACCGGGAGCCCGCGGGTCCCTGGATGGGAGACCGCTTTTCGGGGCTTCCGCGGCGGCGACTTCTCCCGCCCGAGTTGCGGGAGAAGTCTGAGCACCTGGAGCGGGGCCTTACATCACCGCCCCACGCGGCTCGGAATGGCCGCGGGAATTTGCGAGTGCACGTCGGGGCTCTAACACCAAGACCCGGTGCGCGGCCTTGCATCACCCGGCGTGGCTTTAATGGCCGCGGGACAATCACCATCGCCAGTCGGGGGGCTTTGGCTTTGACTCTGACATCGGGGGGGAGTGCAGGGGAGAGATAAGTTTTTTTGCCTTCCATCACAGCGATGTGATGGATGTATGTGTAAATTGTGTTGTGTCTCGGGTCTTTTTCGTTTTGTAATGTATGGCTGCAGAAACGACATTTCGTTTGGACCTCAACCCATTGGGGTCCATATGACAAATAAATTGTATTGCATTGTATTGTATTGCTACCTTCAGATAGAAGGTACAGGAGCCTGACGACTGCAACGACCAGGTTCAGGAATAGCTACTTCCCCACAGCCATCAGGCTATTAAACGTGGCTCGGCCAAAACTCTGAACGTTAATAGCCCATTATCTGTTATTTGCACTTTATCAGTTTATTTATTCGTGTGTGTATTTACGTATATAATGGTATATGGACACACTGATCTGTTTTGTAGTCAATGCCTACTATGTTTTGTTGTGCTGAAGCAAAGCAAAAATTTCAATTTCCTGTCAGGGACACATGACAATAAACTCACTTGACTTGACTTGACTATATCCAACTATCACTTGCCAGGCTTTGTCCTGCTCCCACATCTTTTTTTAGTTTTCTTTCCCATACTCCAGTCTGAAGAAGCGGCCTGACCTGAAATGTCACCTGTCCATGCAGTTTTGTTTCTCCCTCGAATGTTTCTCAGTCACGTTGCATTTTGAAATACATTGAAATAATTATGAAGTACCAGGGCTGTACTGAGATTTACTGATTTGTGTTTTAAGCCACGATTGTAAGGAAGGAAGGAACTGTTAATTTTTTTATTTGGTAATCACTTGGGTCTAAAGGGCGAAGTGGGATTCACTTTTGCAAGCAATTTCAAATACAAATACATTTAAATAATGAAGCTTTATTGAAGCGATGGTGAACTTGAATTAAATTGCAGGAACTGGGAAACATCGCAATACATCTGAGCCATAGTGTTCATATCCACCTATGCCACTGGTGTTCACGTTGTAGGATCCTCAGTAGAGCACTTTTAATGCTTTGGTGCAATTATTTTTTTCTCTGCCAAGGCCCTTAGGCAATTTAGTGCCTTTTTACATATGCACATTATGATCTTTTGACCAAGACATATTAAGCCACAGTGTTCACAGCCAGATTTAACAAGTTCCGCTGAGTATATCTTTTTACCGATTGAAGTTGGATGTGGGATGGTATTTTGTTGAAGTACCTTCCATTAAGGCCACTGCAAATTCTGACAATTGACTTTTTTTTAAACTCTGAATTTTCTATAAGGCAGCAGAAAGAGTGTGACTCTCTGTACGTGATTGATCTTTACTCACCAACTAACAAGGCCACTGATTCTATTAGTGCTGTACAAGAAGAAATAGCAGCAATTTAATGAAGTGTCGAGTGGGCTGATCTCAGATATATTGTGTTGCCTTTAATTTGCTCAGTGTTCTATCTGAAGGAAGCTCCTTGCTGCGGTTAGGCAGGTACTTTTCCCTCCAAGTTGTCAGAAGGTCAGGTGTAGTTATGTGAAGCTGGTGCCGTCCTGGCTTATTCTTGTCTGCAGATGACAGCAGTTGTGCTGCGTTCATTGAAGCGGAAAGGAAAGGACCAGAGGTTCTACTCCAAGTCCCCTTCAGCTGCTGCAAGAGCAAATGAGCTGCCAAGTAGGGCTAATAGAGTCATAATTGGCGATTAGTATTGGAAGGGTGCAGTAACATCCTAATACAAACTGGCATGTATTAAATCTGCTGGCTGAAGCAGTAAAGTTGCAGGCGGCACAAAAGGACCACGTTTTGCTGCTGCTAATAATTTCGTGAAATGAAGCAATCCGTTTTTACTGCAGGACTGTACAAATGCAGTATAGTTAGAGTGGCTATTATTTTAAAGTGACATTACTGGAGTTACAGTACTTATCAGAGTGGCTTTGAGGGGATTCCTGTAAGAACTCTGAATTAATTCTGACCTACAAGTCCTTGAGGCAAGTTTTTAAAATGCAAGCATTAAAACATTAATGGTACTGATCTTCTGTAAAGTTTTGTTCAGGCTTTTTTTTGCAAGGAACAACGTTTATAGATTCCAAAATCTGTTCATTTTTAATTCGTGAACATCATCGGAATCTGGCAACAGAACTGTATAAAAAGCAAACTAGTTACAAATACACATTGTACGAATGAACAAAACAAACTAGTCACTGATACACATCATTGTATTAAAGAACTGTTTTATATATAACCTACACTGGGTTGTTGAATGACAACCCTGCCTATTTGAGGACATTTTTATTATTGTACCCTGTCTCAGCATGCCACATTTCATATTACCGTTTGCTGCCACCGACTTCGATTTTTGGCAATTGGGGAAATGTCAGAAGTGTTAGATTTACAGAGCCTGCAAACTGTTGTTTATTTGACCAATGCCACGCTCTTGCACTGCGGAACATTGATGTTTGGAACCAAAATAGATAATAACACACCACATAAATTATCAGCTTTTTGTTCATGTCTGTACAAGAGCTTTGAGTAGTGTAAGTGGTCTTGCTCTCTTTTATCCCGTAGTCCTGATCTAACTTCTTCCTGATCAACCTGGGATGATGTCCGGCACGGGCATTGTGGGCAGAAGGGCTTGTTCATGTGCTGCACTGTTCTAAGGTTTTAACGACATTATTAATTGCTAAGTAAAAAATTGTAAAAACATTATATTTCGAATTTTATCATGGAAAACTTGTTTTAGTGGTTGTGACAGTTACTTTATCTGTTACTTGGTTGCTTGCTTGCTTGCTTTGAGTATTTTTTTGTTTGAAACTGCATAATAGCAAAAAACCTGAAGAATTGTTGGTCGACTAGAAGATAAATGAGAAATCACTAAATGAAAATAAATCTCTGAAGTAACTTGGAGGAAGCCTTGTGACGCGTCAGTAATTTGCTTGTCGTAGAAGGTAGAGAATAGGGAGAAAGGGAACCTGCTCTTGCTCTGATTTTAAGTGGTAATTTTTAAGGATCCTTACTAGATAGAGCAGTGTTTCTCAACTGGGGTTCCCCGGAATGCTGTGGTTCCGCAAGAAGTCACTAGGGGTACCGTGAGAAATAGTGATAAACTAGACCAGGGGTGTCAAACTACCGGCCCGCAGGCCGTATCCGGCCCACAAAGGGCTCCAATCCGGCCCTCGGGATGATTTCCCCAATGCCAGAGCTGTCCCTGGTGCCGGAACGGACTGCAAATGTCCCTGGTGCCGGATCGGACTGCAAATGTCCCTGGTGCCGGATTAAAGCCTGCAGATGTCCCCAGTGCTAGGGCGTCCGGGCCCCTCCTGAGCAACTGCTCGTGCGTGTGACCCGCCTCCCTAATCAGCTGCGCGCTCCTTATATAGCGTGAGAGGCCGCGGCTGCGTGCTGCCAGCATTGTGACGACTCCTTGATCAACACCCGACCTGACCAATCGAACTGCAGATGGCGCTCGGGGGGGGGGAACACGGCGAGACCCAGACAAACAGGCTGACCGTCATCCTGCGTGACTGACCCCAGGCTGGCCCAATAGAAGGGACCGCCGTTTGGGCGGTCAGCTGCGGCCAATGAGGAGGGAGCGGCGGGCGCTGAGTGGGGTTAGTTTGCGTGGTGCGGAGCGACTGGGTGCTGGGATCGAATGCTGTGAGGAAAGAAAAACAACATTGTAGCGGTGTGGGCTGCACGGTGCAGGGGGGCGGAAATCGCTATCAAAACATGGGGGGACACTTTTTTTTGGTGCCGCCCCCCACCCTCCTTCTGCCATGACATCGGGAGCTGGCCTGGATGGTGATCAACTCTCCCTCCTCTTATCACCACGCTCTATCCTCAGTCCCACCACCCTACTTTTGCCTCTGACAGACACTCCTCCGTTCATTGAGCTGAATCATGATGTCCCGCCCCCACTGCCTGCTGACTAGTGTCTCTCTCGTCCAATCGACGCCCTCCTTCGACCAGCAGTCCCACCCCAACTGTCCTGCGGAGATTTTTAATAGATTTTTGTTTCACCGAATTTCAAAATCCGGATTACAAAACATGGGGGAGGGGGGGGGGGGGAATTGTCCCCCACCTCTCAAAACACGTCCCCCTGTCACCCCCCCCCCCGATATTTCCGCCCATGGCACGGTGGAAACCTTTCTCTTTACACTGTCTGGAGCAGCATGGCGGAGGAGAGAGCTCAGCCGACCACAAAACGTCACTGTTCTAGGCACTTCCCAGTCTCCCGATCATCCCAAAAACCCAAATGGACGGGGAGAGACCACAACCCGGAGTCTCTCCTGGATGTCAGCGCTATAATGGTGGTGGAGAAGTAGACGTAATGAAACAACAATTTGTCTACATTTGTGTCTGCTACTGTTCGATTTCAAACGGTTTATTAATGGAAAGGGTGTGGCTCCCAAAACAATCTTAGGGCAGGAATTTCAAACATGCTGACTTTATCTTAAAATTATTGCCAGACTTTGATGTAAAGTAAAATACATTGCAAGAATAACTGGAGCATATGGAAAAAGAATGCTACGTTTTGACGAAAATGCCGCCTGTCCATTCCTTTCACAAATGTGGTCTGACCTGCTGAAGATATAACTCAGCAGATCAGGCAGCATCTCTGGAACAAGGAATAGGTGATATTTCGGATTGAGACCCTTCTTCAGACTGAGAGTCAGCGGAGAGGGAAACTAGAGATATGAAAATGTACAGAACCCTCTGACCTGCTGAGTTACTCCAGCACTTTTTACTTTATTCAAGATTCCTGCAGCTGTATTCCCAGTGCCTCTATAAGTAAGTTTGGAGATTCTTTGTTCAGTCGGAAGAGAAAATTTACAAGTTTCTCCCAAAAGGCTGTAGATGTTGGGGTTCAAATGGCATTTTCAGGTCAGAGATTAATAGACTGTTGTGTATGGGGCATCTAGGGAAATGAATCAGGCTAGGTAAATGGAGATGAAGCACAGGACATCATAATCTAAGTGGAAGGGCTGAATAATCAACTGCTACTAATTCTTAATAGAAGCAATATAAATGTAATTTAAATTATACCGAAAGACTGGAGAGGTGTGAAATATCGACTAACATAAGATTCCCCCTTTCTTTCATGCACAGCCCGTTAACATGATTTATAATTTAATATTGCAAATAACTTGGTGTTTTTAATAGCTTTATTCCCATCCTAGGCTGTCCCTCCAAAAAATAATGCTTTAGAAGTTTCATTGCAATCATCTGGTTATCATAAGCAATGCAATGTTGCAACTTGGTGTTTATTGCCTTTAATGTGATTCTGCAATTTTATGCAAAGAGAAATGAGAAATCTTTCTTTCCATTGTAAGTATCCCAAAAGTTAATTCTGTTAGAATTCAGTCATTTGTAATTCT